>NW_022686840.1:184022-206231 GCF_011630105.1 Anneissia japonica | reverse complement strand
ATTGTTACATCGAATGTGTATGCTTTTTTGTTTAGATTCTAATTTCATGGGGCAGTCCAGTAAATCTGAATACCAACCATTTAGGCTAGCTCGCACTTTTTTGTTGGCTATTTTGTACCCAGCCTGGCCCTAGGCCTAGTAGTAGATTAGAATCAGCGGCGGCGCCAGTGAGTGAGTGGTTAATCCGCCTGTCGGACGGGCCAATGAATGAATGCCCTCTGTCTACTATTGGACTAGGCAGTTTTTATAGTATTATTAAAAAAAAAAAAAAAATAGACAAAAGGAAGGATTTTTTTTTTTTTTTTTCTTAATTTGAGCATTATTAACTGCCTGCAACTCTCAGTACTGTATTTTTATAGTAGAATATCTTTAATTTAAAATGACCAAAGATTGTCCAATTTTGTCAATGCACCAGCGGGGCAAGATCTTAATGTAGGGCCTAGGCCTAGTCCCTTGACCCTGCTTGAGTCAGTCAGAATTGACCACTTTTGGACAGCCTTTAACTTTAAGGTCTGGTGCCGCTACTGCCACTGGAACTAAGGTGTAAAGTATCTGTATCGACCAAGGCTTACAAAATAATAAAATACATTTTTATTAAAAGAAAATATATATTAAATAATTGAATTGATTTGAATACAGTAATGTATCTAGTTTTCAATTGAACAGTTTCTCTTTATTTACTGTGTAGGCCTACTGTAATTTTTATTGAAATGTTCATATTTTAATAATGAATGGATAAATGAATAATTTTTTTTTTTTTTTTTGTGTTTTTATGTTTTCATTGTTGGGCCTATGTATGAATGTTCAGAATCCCAAATGACTATCAGTTAATGGTTCACTCATTCATTGATGACCAAATGTAAATATTTGTGTAATGGTCATTATCAGCTGCAATTCAATGCAATAAATATAGTAAAATGAATACTGTATTCAAAGTAATGTACTGCATTCAGTTGTTTTAAATAAGGAACTGCTGTGATAATTATTAAGAACATAAAAACACTTAATTATTAATGCAGGTTACAAACGGTATGATCTAATATTCTGTAATATGAACTGTTTTTTGCTAATAGCAATCATCTTTTAAACTTCTGTCCCATTGCACTGTGTAAAAAAATGTTAAGTGTCTTTTTTGTTAAGTGTTTCACAGAAGCAGCAAGTAAACCAATAACATATGCAGAACATGGAGCTAGGAGAACTAGGTCCACCCGAAAAAGATGTACAAATTATTAAAGGTAAAGTAATCACATCAACATACAACTGATTACGTAAAGGGAGTGCTACTTTAAGCAGCGTGTAAATGCAATACTGAAAATATTTGAATTATACAGTGCGACAAATTTCACAGATTGAAGTTCTTAAAATTGGTTATTATTGGTACCATACGACTCCCATATTATTGTATGAGGCTTGCCAATTCAAAAACCAGTGTACTGTCCCTAATTGTTAAACTAAGTAATTAGCATTAGAGTGTGGCAGTACAGAGAATCTGTAATACCTTACTCATAACTTTGGCAACAGTAAGTGGATTCAAGAAAATGACCCATCATTTTAAAGCTTACAATGTGGGCAATAAGATATTGAAAAGTCAACTTTCTTGTTTTGGTCATTAATGCTGGTTTTGACATGACAAGCCCCATATATGGGAAAATTATATTCATCATAGAAAAGTTGATTTTATGGACAGAGGAGTAGACCAAGTGCCCCATGCATAGACTGTATTGTCCTTTTTAGGATTTGAACCAGTCACCCTCTAAAAAGTGTTATAGTATGAGGTCAAGGTCATGTACAGTATACTCCAATTGTTTTTACCAATAAGAACACATCTTTCAAGGTATTGCATTATAGTGGTTATTCTGACTTTAATGCAAAACGCATTTTTCTACTTCCTTTCAGAAACTGAAAATGCTGTAACTGAATTGAATCGGTAAGTTAGACTTTCAGAATTCTTTCATTTTAATACAGTATTTCAGAGGTCCAAAGTCTTGTGCAAGTTGCGGGATATTCCTGGAAATCGGGACAGCCACACTCCTGCAAGAAAGCCAAAATCTCCCGGAGACTGACCCATTTTCTTTAAATTTATGTTATTTGCATATTTTTGCTAACTGTATTATCGCAAGACATAATTCTCCCCTTTTACCATGGGAAAAATTTTGACACCATGTAATAGGATTGAATAAAAGGCAGACAGTTCAAAAGTGTTGTGTGTGTGTGTTTTCTTTATTAGCTTGCTTCAGGCTTCACTCATGTGTATTCTACTAAAGGCAGTATGGAATAAATGGATTATAGAGGGTGGTATAATAATATTAACTATCAACTTTGCACAAAACATTAAACTATAATGGCTCGAATTCTCTTCACAGAATGGAAAGCACAGAGATCGAGGAAACAACTGAAATCGTTTTTGTCCCAGAGATGATTTTAGAGTAAGTCCAAGTTTCTCATCTAGATATCTAATGATGAACAGTAATAACAAGTCAATTGTGATATCATCACTGTAACGCCTAATGTTATTTTTTAAAATTCCTAACAAAATTTTATTTTTATTTATTTTCTGCCCTCCTCTGACGATCTTTAAAAAATGAGTTTGCGAAACAAGGAATAAAAAAGTCTTGCCTAAGGTGCATTGGCAAAGGAGATTTGCTGAGATTTGATCTTAAGAGTTTAATATATTTCGCTTTAGGAATCAAGATAATTTGCCTACCAGTAATAATACTGCTGAAAATGGTACTGACATTGTTTATACGGTTGCTAATAATGGAACCCAACGTGGACGGCGTCTGCTTCTGGACAGCAGAGGCTATTCATATACTGTGAAGGTACATAATTAAAATGATATAATTGTAATGAATGTTTTGTTTTGTGTATTCAGAATCACCTAATTCAACAATGATGCCACTAAATCTTGTGGGTTATAATGCAAGTAAAAATTTCTTGCCAATTTTAATTTATTGTTTAACTTTTATTGAGATGCAATTTGATTGACTTTTAATATGCTGTTGAATTTTAACTTCCCAGAATTTTAGCTTTCCATAATTTTCTCTTATACTGTATTCTTGTCTATTTTATTGTAATGCACATTTGAACATTTTAGTGGAATTTGCACAATATAAATGAATAAATTATAAAATGAATAAATTATTTGTTATTAAAAATAAGAAGAAAAAAAGTAAAGATTTATTATAAATATAATTGATAGAATACTTTTACAGACAGTATATCAGGCCATTTGGGCGCTTGACAATGCAAGCCATCTGCTGATTGCTGGTGGCATGTTTCAAAAGGGTAAGGTAGCACTAAGAAATCCTTTATTGCGTTCTTTCGTGTAATTTTTCAGTTGGATGGCAAAAAGTACACATACTGGTGGTGCTCAATGCGGAACCGGAGTAGGCGATGTTGTGCAACTGTACGGCAAACGGCCGACGGTTTTAGAGCTGGAAAACGAGATCACAGCCACGCTCCTAAGCCCAAGTGTGTCACTAAAGTTAACATTGTTACAGAGGTATGGCTTTAGAATATTCAGTAATAACAGGGATGTTATTAATGTAAAATAAATTGTCAAATAAAAGCCTTTAATGTAATTGCCATATCTTTAAAGTCAGACTCCGAAGGAAAAACATTTTTGGTATGTTGTAAAACAGATTTTTCTAAGACACAAAAAGCATATTTGATGAGATACAGATTTTGGAATATTTAAAAAATAATAATTATAATAATGATAATAAGATTTATGAAATGCACAATTCCGCTGCAGTAGTGCTCAAGGTGCTAAAAACTGTATCTCAATAACTTTTCCCAAGTTTTTCATCAAATATGCTTTTTGTGTAAATCAGTTGTACAACTTATCAAAAAATTGTTTTTCTCCTGAGCCTGGCTTTGATATCAGACAGAAGGAATGATCACTAAATTAGGAAATACAGTAGTAAAGGAATTTGTAAAACATGCTGGGTAAATACAGTTTCCAAATAGCATGAGTTGATTTGTGTCTGTTTTGGATTAGAATGGTCATCCTGTCTTACCTATTTATATTTATTTATTTATTTATTTCAGATCAAAGAGCGATCAAAATTGATGATACATGATTCTGCCCGTAGTGTTGTACAAGACGTGATCACGAAATATTTGAACGCAGAAGTGATGGCTGGAAGCTTGCCATGTACAGACACTCTCATACGTCTCGCCAATCGGGCACGGGAGCCCCTGCGCCCAAACAACCCGAAGCACCTCAAATTCAAGGTACAGTGTCTCACTACCATTTAGGTATCATAGTTCTTAGGTTTTATGTGCAGTTTCCCTGTTTTCCATTATCTAATCAGTTAGAATACTTTAATCAAAATGCATTTCCTTACCAATCATTCACCTCCTACCAGAGCGGCTTAGCTGGGTCAATTAAGCCGATTGTAGCAACTCTGTGTTTTAGCTGGAGGGTTGAACTGCAAGTTATGATAGCACATCGTCTTGCGGATGAGACGTTTAAGCCGTTGGTCCTGTGTGCATTATGGCCCATGTGCACATTAAAGAACGCAGTACATTCTTTGGAAAAGGGTAGCGAATTGTTTTCTGGTGTGCTGAAAACAAGTATTAATACTTAGTGGGTTATTCTTGGTGTGATTCACACCAAAAATACTGCTACCCATGTATAATCCTAGGAGAAGAGAGGAAAAGGTCAAGTTCCATGCTCAAGGACACAAATAGGGTGAAGAGCATTTTTCTGGAATGCACAACCCGATCCAACGCCTTAAGCCGGAAACTCGCTGCATCGAACGAACGTATGATATAGTAAATAATGGAAAGATTAAAATTGTATGAGTAATCAATACATTTATTTATCTGTGCGGTGGCTCTCTTGTTAGCGGCTTATTTTTGCCTTAATGAGAGTCTCCCGACCATTAATTCGTCATAATTTAATTTATTTATGTCAAGAATATTTGTTGTTATAATTTTTGGTCATATAAAACAATCTAAGTTGTGAGTTCAGAGTTCTGAGTTCGGCCAGTTGAGCGATAGACAACGCGACACCGTCCGCTGCTTGTCGGTAGCAGTCTGAATGGGTCATCATTAAAAGAGATCCGTTGCACGCGCATCGTGGTATCACGTTCTTCATGGAATCGTGCCAGCTGACAACCGTCATGTAGTGAGTGCAAGGCTTAATACGCTGCCGCACGCACTTATAACCGAACTTAAAATTTTAGATTTTGCTTTGTGTTTTAGATTAACTACAAATACATGCCTGAAGACTACATAAAGGCTGATATTGAAATTGAGTGCGAAAGACATATTCTGCTGGCTACTACAGACCAACTGTCTATCCTGGCAGATACTAGGATCTGGTTTGTGGACTGTACAAATAAGGTAAGTGCTGAATTATAATAATGATTGTAATAATACAGTAGAACCCCTGTTAAGGGGGCACCTTTGGGACCAAAATGTGTTTCCTGAATAAGAGTTTGCTGTAGTGTTAAAATGTGTCCTGTCCCTTGTTTCTTGGCTGAAAAATTGTCCCTTTAATTTGCATTTTATGTGGAAGCCAAACCGTACGCATACAGTAACATTAAATTATGAGTTCAACTGTAAATATCACATTTAGTAAATACTGTACTGTAAGAATATATAATGGTATACAATATAAAACAATATAAATGACTGCTTTTAGTTAGACTTTACTGTATGCCCCAAAAAAAACATTAAAAAACCATAAAATTATTATTTGTTTTCTATACATACTGTACATAGATTTGAAAACAAACCTTCATATATTATGGCATTTTTATTTTTATTGTTAAGAGTATTTGCGGCTTTAGCGTAATGTGCTATATAAGCCAAAATTATTATTATATACACATTTTGATAGTGCTTTCGGCACTTGTCTGAAATTTTGTGACCAAATTCTCAAACCACTTCTTTCTACAGTTTATTCAACAACCTTTTACCAAGCTTTTATCAATACACACTTTTGTGAGGACGGAACATCAACTAAAGACCGTCCCGCTTGCATTTGTCCTGATGTCGAAACACCGCCAACGTGACTACAAAGCAGTGAGTGAAGCATGGCCAATATTCATAATAGCCTTCTCAGTTTAATTTACTTCTTATTTTTCTAAAAAAACAAACATTGTATTTTGTTTTATTTAATTAATTTTTTTTTTTAGGTATTGGAACACATTATTAAGATTCTCCCTCACCGGCAGTCTGTCAGGAAATGTGTTCTTGATTTTGAAATCCCGATGTGGAAAGCATTCCATTCTGTTTTACCTAATGTAAGCCTTCAAGGCTGTTCATTCCACTGGGTGAAGTGCGTCTTAAAGAAGGTGCAGAAAATAACTACAGTTGTGGTAAGTGTGATACATGATACAAGTCTCTCTCTAATTAAATACCCCTCCAATTAAGGACCACTTTTCTGTGGTTCCATATTAATAGATGTCTTTCATCTTTATTATTCTAATTAGAGACCAAAGCTGCTGAAGACCATGAAAACCCTGGCCCCAATAGTGGTCTTTAATTGGAGGGAGAGTATTTAAATGTTATTATAGAGGGCAGTGTAATGTAAACAAAAAGAAGACTCATACATCAGACAGATCAAACACTAACAAATCTTACAGATTTGTCAGTGTAGCCCAAGGTGTTGCTTTAAGTACTGTTTATACACTTTATCACCTAACAAATGTGTACCTTGCTGTCATCTTTTGCCACCCAGAAGGCCTAACGAGGCTTAATGGTTTTGTTTGTCGTGTAGTATGGCGTATCCAGAACTTTTAGCTGTATTTGTTATGAAACTCAGCCCATCTTTTATGCTCCACGTTAATTATTTTGGATTAAAAATAATAAACATAAATTAAAAAAAATGCAGAAAAGGCTGCAGCTCTCAGCAGGTGGAAATGGCACCGCGAGAAGCTCTCTGAGATGGATGCATGTCCCTTATTGGACGACATTATTCTTATTGTTATTAATATATATTTTGTTATCTTTCAGGAGGCAGAAATTAGGTTAGCGAGAAAAGTAATGGCACTAGTTTACATACCACCTGAGGAGATAGAAGATGCTCTTAGTAGGTGAGACAACAGTGCTCTGCAATTGACAAAATATTTCCTGAATACTTTAAATTCAATTTTTCAATTCAATTCAACAAAACATTTATTTACTTCTAGAGGCACAACAAGAAAATACAAAATAGCAAATACAAAGTAGTACAACAATTTGGAAGAGGACCACGACCCCAGAAATAAACTGTTAAATGCCAAATTTTACAAGATTCAGGATTTATTTATTTTTATTTATTTATTTATTTACTTGACCTGAGGGTCAAGGATATGCAAAGAGCGAACTTAATCGCTTTACTAATTGGCAATCCTTTCACAAGACCAACATATAAACAAGATACTGTACATAAAGTTAAGTGAAGTTGTTTTGCTGGTCCTGAGAAAAATCATGGGTTCTGTGATTGAGTTCTGAATTGAACCCAGGACCCTGGGCTTGGAAGACAAGCATCTTAACTACTAACCTATTCAACTCTTTGTGTTGTTTCTGTGATTTGTTTATTGTGTGATAATGCATATGGAGTAGATTTGTATCTTAGTGGTTAAGTTGCTTACCTTTCAGTTCCAGAATTTTGTGTTCATATCCTCTACAATGCCAGAATTTTTTGTCTAACTAAAGCTCCGTCTACATTATCAAATTTTCTTTGACAAAAGACTGATTGTATGCCCATATTTAGTCAAAATGTGCCTATATATGGCCATGGTGTGATGTCATCATGACCATATATAGTCATGATGTGCCTATATATGGTCATGATTTAAATTCATCATGACCATATTTAGGCATGTCACATGTTTTTGTCAAATCAAATTTGATAGTCTGGACAGGGCTTTAAGCAAATTCTTAATGATGAGTTGTGTTCACATTGGACTTGTTTTAGTCAGACTGTCCACATACCTATTCGCTTTGACCAAAAAATTGAGTGCTAACAGTCTTTGTAACATTCTCAGGTCAAATTACAAGGTATAATTAACCGAGTGAATGCTGTCCAGGAAGAATATCCAAGCTGTATTTTTCGGGCTAAAAAGTTAGATCATCTTGAGCTAGTGCTAGTACCATGCCCATCTTTGAACTTGACATAGAATGTATTTGGCTTAGTAATTGTTTCTGAATGTAGCTTACTATCAAAGGTAGGTGTGTTAAGAAAGCTCATTAAAGTAAGTCTCTTGGAAGGAGCTGCTTTTACCTTGCTAGGACAGATTGCAAGCACCATGTGTATCATCTCTAAACTGTAATTTTCCTCCACTCTCTTGCCTTGTGTTTTTTCTTTTCACTTTCCTTTCTTTGTGTTGTTTTCTTCAGTGTTTCGTTTCTGTTTCTAACCATTTATTTTGGTTTCTTTTCTGTAGTCCTAGAAAGCGCATAGAGATGAATGTTATACAAGTGCATGACCTTTGACTATTTTACTTTCTTCTCAGACTGGAAAAACAAGCCAAGAAGAGTCGTATTCTAAGCGACATCATTAAGCACATAGACAAACAGTGGGTGCAAAGTAGTTTTTGGAGCCCACAGCATTGGAGTGTGTTTGAACGGATTGTACGAACAACCGAGGACGTAGAGGGCTGGCATAAAACTATGGTTGAAAAAGACAAAGGTAAACATTTTACAGTTAAATTAGGGGGCTTCCGATTTGCGACGACATAGAACGTAATGACGTCATTTTAATTTAACTGCGCATGTCTGAATGTTGTGTGTTACGTTCTCTACTGAAGTCTGGAATGTTTGTCTGCCAAATTTACATTCAGGCCAGAACAAGGACTGTACTGATTTAAACATTGATGTATCAGTCTTTTGCGTTGACATGCAATGCAAAACACACGTGACGACAGTCATGGATGAATGAATCTATTCTATGTTCCCGTTCTGCGTACTCAATCGAAAGCTCCGTATCATAACACGGTGCCAGATCCAGAATTATTTTGCCAGGGTGTGTGAGTAACAATCGTGGACCTAAAGTCCAAAGAATTTGTTAGCTTTTTAATCTACTATCTAAATGATTTCACACTTGGTGATTTTTGGGTTGCTGCCAGGGGAAGGGGGTGGGAGAGCACCCCTTTTACCACACCTGGATCTGCCACTGTCGCGATCACACCACATTATTCAATAAGTTCAATAAGTTGTGGATGTCAAAATCTACATTTCCACTTTCCAGTTTATAAAGAAATCAATGCTCAATAATTCTGGCAGGAACCATCTATTATAATGCTTAGTGGTTTTAATTTTAAAGATGTATTGTCCCATGCTAAATACCAACAAAATCATAAAAATATTTTTTGAAACTAAGCCCATTTTGAAGTAACATAAAAGTTATCAACTTGAACATAGAAATTAGTGTATTTAAAAAATGTCTACCCATCAGTTTACAGCGAAAAATGATAGAAACAATTCCTGTCACTGGAAGTGTTTTATTATTTTTATTAGAATTTTTTGGTTTAAAAATCAGGGTACACGTTTTTTAAATTCAATAATTTTTATGCACAAGTTAATAATTTGTATGCTATTGCAATATAAGCAAGTTTATTTCAAAATTATTTCTTATGATTTTTTGACATTAGCAAGGGACAATACATCTTTAAGCCATGAAACAAAAGGACGTTGAAAGCACACTAACCACTGATCTACAGGTTTCTTAATATTTATATATCTTATGATCATGATAAAGGTAGAGATTTGTGAATTGCTACTTAAAAGACCAGTCAGTATCAGCAGGGCTGCATGTTAGTGGTAGAAAAAGTGTCGTATACCCCATTCAGACTAGCGTCGCATTGCTATCGGTTGTAGCAATTGCAACACCCAATCGCAAAGTAAAATCATCAATAGTTTGCAATTGTTATCCGTTGCGATTGGGTGCTACAAGCTTTATTACTCTCGATTACCACGGAATCCGATCGCAACGGATTACACAGGCACTGATTGGCTGAGGTCAAACAAAACAAGACGACCTATGTCGTTGCTAGTGATGTAAAGTATCAAAGTAAAAAGGTGTCTGAATGCTGTCAAGTTTGCGAACAATTTGGATTACAACTGTTTACCACCAATTACATCGCAACCGGTCGCAATCCAAAGTCTAGTCTGAATAGGGTAGTAAGTGATTTTTTTTTAAATGAAGCAATGGAAGTGGATTGGTAGTGCATTGCACAGTGAAGTGCATATCACATATGTATGTCTGGCTTATTAATTTTATTAATTATTTTGATTTAGGAGAGGGGATTGGTATGTACAAATTGGTAGAGCAACTCCACACTGTATCTCTTGACCTTCCTTTCAAATGGAGGCTGGTGTCTAATGAGAAGCTATATACACTGCAAAGGGAAAAGGTAGGAATATGGTGAAAATTGAATACTGTAACCATTGCAACAATGTTTCTCTCTCAAATGAATCGGAGAAATTATGGTTTAATAAATATAGGTCACAGGACTACGAGAGTACTGTACATGGACGGATATCTGTATGTCCTTATGCATGTACAGTTAAACTTGCCTAAGTCGACTTTATATAATTATTTAAGAATAATTTCTAAAGCTAGATTTACACTGGACACGATAACGACACGACAACAATACATCATTGCGTAGTTTATATTCTTTAAACTGCGCGCATCGCTATTTGTCGTTGTTGTGTCGTAAATGTGTCTAGTGTAAATATAGCTTTAGTCTAACTTATGTTACATGCCAAGTTGTTGTATTTTCCAATAATTAACAATCTGTAAGTTGAATTTTATCTGTCAAAAAATTTGTCATTGGCATTTTAGATTCGACAAGTTCAACTGTACATCCTATTCTGTGCTTCACTAAATCTACTACATATTCTCTCATAAGCCAGTATTGGCTGGCCTTTGTACAGGGGTGAGACGTTAATGAATAAACATTACTTTACTTAATTATACTTACTAGAAAAGGCCCACACTATCAAATTTATTTTTTTTTTAAATTGGTTGTGATAAGACATGATCATCACACAAATATATCACATAAAATTGAGGATTCATAGCTTGGTTGCCATACAATCGCTACTCTGTCACTACATTGTTTTCGGTGCGATTGTTGTATTGCATAGCAGCCCCCAATGATGCAATGCGGAAGGCTCCCTGATTAGAATGACCAATCAGCATCACTGAAAGCTGACGGCGATAGCGTGTAGCGACTGTATCAACAACAAGTTTTATAAATAAATATTAAACATCAAACAAGAAGGAGGTCAGAGAAGTCTATATATATAGTACAGCACTGGTTTGTTTTTATATTTTTTAGAAACACTGCCAGCAAGCAAAGTTGTTCAAATTCTGGAGAAGATATTTAAAACAGAAGATTAGCATTGATGAACTTATAGACTGCTGTACTCTACTGGATTATCCGTTGATCTAGAGGTCAACATACTCGATAATGTCATGGAATTTGTTGAAGAAAAGAACCAGGTTCTTCAGCCTGCTGCTGTATAATGATTTAAAGACTTCTTCACCAAGCAATATGCATAATTTACATATATATTGTAGTGCAGGTGCTACAATTGAGGGTGCTACACCAATATCCCATAATGTCATCTCTAAGTGAATTATAATTTTGTGAATTTAGTTATCTTTGGGATTCTGAAACACTCATGTTTTGGTATTGCGTAGAAAACAGTGTGCTGAAATTATTAAATTGGTTGACATTTCAAGAAGTTTTGAACAAATCATAAAAAATAATGGTATTACTGTATTGTAATGTAATACTTATTATGTCTGCCATTATTTTTCTGATTATTTTGTATATTTCTTTGCTGTATTTTTATGTACTATAATGTTTTGTTAACTAATTAAAGATAATAACAATAGTGTAATCTGTGTATTGTATATTACATGCATTTCATGGTACAAAATAGCCAACATATGGTACAGGTTAAGGGATGTGGGAAGGAAATCTTTAGTAAGCTTTTTTTTGACACATATTGTATTTTAATGCATGTAGTGATAACCATGACCAGCTAACATAATTATTAATACAGTAGAAAAAAAAAAACAGACATCCAAATTTGCAGGATGATAGGGATAGATTGTGGGACATTTTTGATTGGCCACAGGAGTATGGGAGACTTCCAGTTTTTCGGCAAAACTCTGATAACTTGTGGGTGACTTGACAGTATATAATGTGTACTGTTTTTTTTATTTAGATGGGGGAGAGATGCTGTCGGACAGGGGTGTGATTATGGGGGCTTGATCTCTGAGCCCTGAGGCACTTAGTTTTAATAGTATGGTAATATTCCAGTAAGTAGAGGGCTGTACAGATAACGTAAATTATTGTATACAGTATTGGACATACTGATAATCTGGTGCATTAGGAGCTCCTGTCAAACACGTCCATTACTAATGACCGCCTAAAGTAGTCATTCGCTTATAAAGCTGCCTTCTCAAATTAATCTGGGATACAATAAAAATATTATTCTAATTGTATTATTAACACACTTTATAAATTCTTACTGTTTACAATTGACTTAACAAATTTAAGAAAATTTATTTGAAAAATGTGTTCTCTCGTAGCCTGTCTTCTGATCAATCCAAACGGTTGTAGAAAATGGCAGAAAAACGGAAATATAAGAGGCCGAAGTCATACTATATTAAATCAGCAAATAAAAAGTTTAGGAAGAGTGGAAATGAATTAGACGCAGACATGAAGGGTTTCCTGATTACTTGCAATCGGAATGAATTTGAGTGCAGGAAAGATGCCTACCAGCTCCTGAATGAGTATGCTGATAAGCTATATGGTCCCATCCAAGACGATAAAAAAGGTAAGCGTCTTCAATATCTCCACACTAAGCAAGATTTTGTGACGTGTGATTAGCCCATATATGGGCATGATGATGTCATACGACATCCATATAAGGGCATGAGGAGCAAAACCGATCACATGTTGAGCTTGTACACTACTGTATTTGAATTTGCATGCTTTTTATATTAATGATTTTAATATTTTACTATTCCATATATAGTGATGTCATAGCACATACATATATGAACTTAAAGATATCATACCACACCCATATATGGACAGATCACATGTTCAGCTATTACACTTCAACAATATTTGAAATGCATACTGTACTTTGTATGAGATTGACTTTGAATTGGAATTGCCTTTCAGCTGAATTTTATCACTTGTAATATATTTTCCTAGCTGTTTTTTACAAGTAATGCCATTCTCATATTTTTTCCATAAAATGACTAACAATATGGAGTGTCAACTTTTGAAGCATGATCTAGAATAAATCAATTTTACAAACTGCTAAATTGAATCCTTATTTTAGCTGATACTCTATTCACTTTATAGCCAGGCTCCTAAGGGAAAAAATTCTTGGTACTGTTTTTAAACTGATGTTTCTAAGACACATAAAGCATTATTTGGCGAAAAGTGGTTAGTGTGATACAGATTTTTGAATATTTAAAAACTGGGGAAGGGGTGGAAGGGGCTTACACTCTGTTTTCCGCCCTTTTCCCCCAGTTTTTTAGTCTTACAAAAATCAGTTGTACAACTCCGACGAAGAGATTTTTATAGTAAATAGACTATAATGTGCAAAGAGATAATTTTGAAAAAAAAATAAATACTGAATGAGTCTCATGTATTTTGTAACAGATGAAAGTGGTGAAGAAGACTTTGACTTGGCCCTGAAGAAGGAAGTCGCAGATTTGAAAGAAAAGAGGAAATGGCGATTCAATGCTATGAAAACTGGTACTAATAGCGTCCTGTTTATATCAGCAGAGGTAAGTACAATAAAACATGAATAACCATATTTAAAGTATTCTAAGTATAGATTTATTGTGGTTATTAAAATATCTTGCATAAGCCCTTTCGCCTGAAATGGCTTGTGTAAGGCGAAAATTGTTTATACAAGATATTTCAACAAACATAATATGTCGTATATAGCTCTAACAGGAATAAATAGGTCAATGCAGCAGATGCAATTATTATATAAGTATAGATTTTTTTTTTTTTTTAATAATAATTTGTAAATGCAGTTGAATAGCTTGGTGGTTAAGATTAAGCTTTTCTTCTCATCCAAGGGTCCTGGGTTCAATTCCCGTCATGGTAACAAGATTTTCTTCTCATGACAAAAACAACTCCACTCCCTAAGCCTCATAATGACACTTAGTGTATGTAGAATCCTTGACCTTTGGCCTGTAACCAGTTAATAATAAAAAATATATATATATAATTACAACACCTATTATAGATTTTGTTATTTGCTTGGTTGGTTATAGGTCATATGAGAATAAGTTATTGGTTCCAATAAATGAAAGAAGGATGAGCTTTGCATTTATGATTGAAATTTTACTTTTTTTGATTTTTCCAGATTGAAAATCCATGTGAACTTGCACATCACATCCTCACTGATCTCCAGCAGACAAAGAAGCTGAAATCACGCACCATCTTGCGTCTCCTTCCCATAACCGGCACATGTAAAACCTACGAGGACAAGATGGAGAAACTCGCAGAAGAAGTTGTGGCTCCACATTTTGAGTTCAGTTGTAAAACTTACATGTATGTTGTTAAAATCCGAAGCAATAACGCTGTAAGTCGTGGAAGCATTATTAAGATTCTGGACACGGTTATTCGACGTAATGAAGATCTGAATCATCAAGTGAACATGGATGATCCAGATCTTGTGATCCTCATTGAAGTCATCCGCAACATCTGCTGCTTCAGTGTCATCAAAGATTACAAGAAATTCAAGAAGTATAATTTGCATTCCATTGTAGAAGAACCAAAAAAAGAGAAGAAAGATGAGGTGGAAGATAAAACAGAAGGAAATAATTGCAGTCAAGGAGAGGAGAAAGGTCCTGCAATTGAGAGTACACCAGCAGAGATGGAGACATCCACTGCAATTCATGAACCTGTTGAAGTGAAAGAAACAGATGAGCATTCAAAAACAGCTCTAAATGTTGCTGGCGAAGACCTCAATGAACCTGAAGCAGATAAGAATGCCAGTATGTCTGTCAAGGTTACTGATGACTGTGTTGATGATGTCTGCAATCATCCAGAGGCTACTGGTGATGACAGCAAACAACCAGATGGACACAAGATTGATGACACTGTAGGTGATGAAAGCAAACCACCAGAGGGTGATGCTGTTGTACTGTAGTTTCAAAATAGTAACCATGGTTTTTAGAGGCCAAGGAGAGAAAAGCATCTTCAGGTTCTAAAAGTCCTTGTTGTGATACAGTGTAATTGGAAAGAGAGAAGATGATATCCTCTGCCACAATTTTCAGCAGAGATTGCAGGACTACATGCAGTCCCAAATGCTAAAACTATCACAGAAATCAATCATAACTTGGGCCTACGTCACTGATTATTCGTTAATGTTAATAGCCATTCTCAGTAATCTTGTATACTACCGGTACCTGCATGCTTAGTGGAAAAATATAATAAGTGGATAAAGCGGTGTTAGGTTAGCACTAAGCTTTCGGACTAACTTAATTTAAGTTAGCCTATAAAATGCTGTGGTGGTTTTAATTTTATACATGAAGAAATATGTCACTTTTTTTTGCCCACGTAATTATGACGTTATAACTAAGGGACATTGTAACTTGGTCTGTACCAGTAATCAATCTTTTTTCTAATGAATTTTCTAATTCTTATGAATGGAAATTGAAAAAAATTAATCTTTAGCCTGCTCTCTTCATACGGATCTCTGTAAGCATGTCAAGTTTAATTGCAATTCGTCCTTCAATGTCACAGCCTTTAGGTAAAAACTTGAGGCATTGTCAGTGACCTTTGACATTCTATGAATATTGAAATATAACATGTATTATAAACTCAGCACATTAAATTTTATATAAAGAACAATTTTTCTTTTCTGACCATTTCTACTGTGGTGTGGTGTTACTGTAATATTATACTAGAAATGAAATCAGAATGGATGCTCATAAGTTTGTAAATTAATTTATTATCCAAAATTTATACACTCTTTAAATTACATTAATCTAATTGACCACATACCTGAAATGCAAAACAAAATGGCAAGGAATGATTGTGATTTCAAAATATTATTACAGTATTATTAATTTTAAGAATACATAAAATAAAATATAAAGAGCATTTTGAATAAGTTCAGTAATGCTCCTTATATTTATAATTGAACCCCCAATACAATGCACTGCTAACACATACCATGTTAACTATTCTCCTTAAGTTGTCCACTAAAATCTTCGAGACACCATCTCTTGTATAAACAGCTCATTTAAAGACCTTTTCACTACAAAAATACTTTACCCAATATAAGGGTATACGCAATAAAATAAAAATGTATGTGTGAAAGATATAATATACCCTAGTAATTTGTAAAGCTAATGAACTTGCTTAAACCAGTAAGCAATTAATTTTGAACTATTTTACATCATCTACATGTAGTAAATAAACAAATTTGTACATTCTAATTCTAAAAGTACTGACCACTACCAAAAAAATCACCACTAAAGCTCTGTCCAAATTATATTTTCTTTGACAAAAAACTGCTGTATGCCCATATATAGTTATAATGTGCCCATATATGGTCATGATGTGATGTCATCATGACCATATTTAGGCATGTAACATGCTTGTCAAATATAATTTGATAGTCTGGACAGGGCATGGTTACAAAATATTTGAATTTAGGACATTCTGAGGTTGTGGTAGCATGGCCAACAATCTCATCAACTCCTCAAGTCGTCCACTAACGGCTTTAACTTGAGGGCGCCATACTCTGGTCCGTGTAATGCTACAACAACATTAGAACATGCTCTTCCCTGGAGATCCAACAAACTAGGTGTAGAGGCCTATAATACATAGTTTAAAAATGTGGATAAAAATTACATGAAGAGAATAGAGGTGGTGAAAACCCCCTCCCCGTTGTTCAGTTAAAGTTATGTTGGAAAAAATTAAGAATATTTACAGCTCAATAGCACAGGCAAGGTAGACATACTATGTGGTGATTATACAAACAGTATAGTAGCCAATTTCCCGCATGTTTGTGAGGAGGTGGAACAGGGGCTTGGCACAGAGACCCCATCAAAAAGCAGCATTTCATAAGTAATAATTTTTTATACCTTTTGAGGGCCCATCAAAAAGCAGCATTTCATAAGTAATAAGTAATAATTTTTTATATCTTGGTTACCGAAAGCAAATATTGATGATTTCGAATAAAAATTAAGTTTTTTCTTTAATTTCATAACGCCCTCCGCTGCCTTGAAATCTCCAAAGATAAGATACAGTATGTATATTTCTTCCAAATTATATAAATCTGAAGCATTTAACTATCCTATTTTACATTCCCCAATAAAATTTTATTTTTATTTTCTCCTCCATCTGGATGATTTTGGCAAAACTATTTGCTAAATAAGAAAACAAAATTTTATTTTTATTTTGCCCTCCTTCAAAATAAGTATGCGAAACAAGGAATAAAAAAAGTCTCGCCTGACATAGACTTAAAACTGTTGTCCCCTGCCCCCTGTCCTGTTTGTGAAAACTGCACCCACAGTACCTATAGTTACTTGAATGTCAAAAATTCTCAATCTACTATATCTATATACATTATTTCACTATTGCTTCTGACAATGAATTTATAGTATGACAGATTGCTGTTTTGGGCAAAAAACAAATGCATTTTTGCATAGGAAATATTGGAATATTATTCTACTTGAATATCTAAAAGAATTTCTGGTCTTCTAAAGTTGGCTCTATTTCTCTAGCTGATTGATCGTTTGCATTAGTTTTCTCCAGGGGAATAAATCATCTTAGTTGAGGTCCTCCTACTGCTTCACCTCACCATTCTTTTTATCTGTGAATGAAAATAAAACATTTTAAATTTGAATAACATATGACTGAAAACAAATCCATAAGAAAGAAATATTTTAATGCTCCATTTACTTATAGATGGCTAGGGAAATGGGAAAATGTCAGTAGTCTTTGCATAATGTCCAAACACATTATGCTTCTAATGTAAAGTTCTATAAAATATAGTATACTTATACAATTATAATTATATATATAGTATACTATAATGGCTGTGTACCATACTGCAGTGTCCCTCACTATAATAAGGGGAGACAAGGGGAGGAAAGTTGGTGAGTCAAAAGAGTGGCATGTGCCCCCTGGATCCAAGCATGCACTACCTGTTGGTATTTAGAGTACAGTATTTTCTATTACGTCATGTTGAAGAATATGGATATAACTGGTATAACCACTCACTTGTTGATTTCTAAAGGAATACTGATGATGATGAAGGTTGATGCTAATAAAGAGGTAGATGAGGATGACAATGATGATGATCTTTATGATTATGATCTTGAGTCAACAATCTCTGAAACAAGAATACAATAAGCCAATTGTAGTTTGAACTGCGCATGCTCGTACCAAGGTTAATTAACATAAACAAGCATACACACAACATAGGTTTATGTTCATTGACCCTGGATACAGGCATGCACAGCTCAACCACGAATTGGCTTATTAGTATTAAAGTTTCTTTACCTTCAGTCTTTAAAGAGACAAACTTTAAAGACTCTGAGAATATTCAAAAGCGTGATTTCCCATCAGGACCGTCACCGAGAAATTCATGTCCCAGTCCATTTCCACACTTTCCACACGATACCTAATAGAATAAACATGATAATGCAATAATGAAATATTTATAGCCAATATAATTTTGTGATTTAAATTATGTGGGATCTTGTTTGCCTAATTCCCAGGAGGGTTTAATTGATTGCATAGTTACCAACCTGCAAGATATGAAATGTGTGACTACACCAGTTGGGTTGTGGGGATGGTGGCCGGGGGCCCGGTTCCATCACATAATCAACAGTTGGTTGTGACAATGGACACGCAAGACCGCACTCGACTACTAGATTCTACTAAGTGTGTGGTCGGCTGGGTTGTTTTGGTCGGGAAAGAGAAATTTTCTCAATGAATTGATTCACAAATTCTAATGCACACTCTACCGCAAAATCCTGCATCCACCCCAGCATTTATCACATTGTGCTTGGCTGCATGTGATGGTGACATAGCTTAACAGAATTATTATAAACATATTAAAATCTGAAAAATTTAGGCTCTCCAAGAACAGCTTTGCCAATAGTATTATTGACAATATATTGTTATGTACTTTGTTATGTTCATCCATGATAATTTTCAACATTTTCAAAAGAGTACAAAACATACTCTTTTCAGTGACCTCCATCTGAAAGAGTGTGCAAAAAATGTTGATTTGTGTCATTTTCAGATCAACATTTTATCTTCTTCATAAAAGAGTACTGATGCCAACACTTTCAACCTCTTCAACCCTAAAGTGTGTGCTTTGAACTCTTTTGAAAATGTTGATAATTGTGGATGGCCCCTAAATAGGTTTATTAATGGGTACAATATTGTAATCTCCGTAAAATTGTTTTTCCTTTTCATATTCTGTATTTCCGTAGCAATTATGCAAGTTACATACAAATTGAGCAGCTTACTTAACTATTAGGCCCCATAAAAAAAATGATTAGTTTATCATTCCCAATCATCATTCACCAGCCTTAAAATTTGTTTTTGACGAACAAACGATCGTTTTTTCAATGAAAAAAATCTAGTAAAAAAAAAAAAAAAAATCGCGATTTCGTCAAAAGAGATGCGCGCGGGGATGATAAACTAATCATTTTTTTTATGGGGCCTTATGTGATGCTGCAGACTTACTTTTAAAGCTCTTGCACTCTCTTTTCGCTTTGAGACGCTGTCAGCATGCACAGTCTCGGTAAATGCAGGCCACGGTGAGGAATGTTCAAATTTTTTCCTGCTGTCGAACAGTTCATACCCACACTTGGAACAAGTGTATGTGCCTACAAAAATCATGATTGAGTATAAAAATAATGATTCAGTCAGCTCTCTATCCATTTAGGCCCTAAAACTAGGCCAAGGCCTAAATCAATCAAATTCAAAGAAGGTGATATAGGCCTAGGCCTAGAGGCCCCTAAATAAAACGTTTTTCTTCCTCCAAATTTCTTATTTTCATTGAACATAAGGTTAGCCTACTTATGCCTATTTGAGCACCACAGTCACCCTAACTAATGAAGACCTAGGACTAACCAAGGTCCTACCTAGTAGTAGTAGTAGGTCACTGTCAAATCGTGTACAGGCCAGGCCTAGCTAGGTGGGAGACCCTACCTAGGCCCCTCTAGGTAGGCCCTGACTGGCCCTAGCCTAGGCCAGCTGGCAGCTAGTAGTAGGCCTAGTTGGCCCCTCCCTCCTGGCCTAACTAAGGCCCTAGCCTAGGCAGGCCCTAGGCCTAGGCCTAGAATATGTGAACAATTCAACTTCACCTACCATTTTTAAAATGGTCTTTGTACTTCTCGCCAGAAAACCAACCACAGAACGACATTTTAGCAAATTTTCAGGGATGTTTATATTAATTTATAAATCCTTTGCAAGATGACTTGCAAATCAATAAACTTCTCCAATTTCCTGTACTCACAGTTACGTAAGCGTGGCTCTTTCATTTTTTGCATGGGGATTTTTTGTTTGTTTTATGAACGCAATAAAGTAAATTCGCGTCATTTAACATGAATTCATGACAGTTTTGCGTTAAATTATAATAATTCGCGTCAACTTGAACGCAGCAGGTATGGGGTTATCGGCGATGCGAATCAAATGACAAGGGTTAATGAATAATGGGAATGATTATGCCCACCAAAATTTGCGAATACAGTATTTTGTTTAACAGCCTCCTTGGAAATAGTGGGAGGATACTGAGACAACTATGACGTAGTTTGTCTCAGGACTGTATAATAAGGTAAGATATACACAATAGGCATACATGATATTTTATATTTTCTAGTGATTAATAAAATTAAGCAGGCCCATATAGAAACAGAACAGTAAAATACATAAATAAAAAAGTAACGGTCTTTCATTATTAGCACGTGACAAACGGAATATTTAAAATTACATTTTTTTTTATTATTCGTATTCAGTGTGTGCGTAACGAGATGTTTATAATTTGTGGTAACAAGAACGAAACTGTGACGTATGTGACGTAGTCGTTTTCGTTATCATATTTGTGAGGACTTCCCTATGTAATCATAAAAAGACTTAACTAAGACTAACCGCGGTAGAAACATAATTGTACTTGAGAAGAACATTAATAGAATGTGTTGATATCGATGATGCCTCCATTAGTTTTGTTACAGTCATTTAAGGGCGTTATTCGAAGAAAAAAATAAACGCCCTGGGTGCGTCATACGAGGGGGAGGCGTTTATTAATGAGACTCTGAGAGGGGTGCGTTTATTCGAGGGGCGTTTCTTCGAATAAATACGTTTTCTAAGAAAGGAATGAGTAATCATAAAACGCAGTTGTTACTCAGTATTAATCATAGAGATATCATAGAAATAGCAGAAAAAAAGTTTTGTCTTCGTGGCGTTTAGTACAGCTACTCTAAAAGTAGCGCATTATTATAGAGGGCGGTCGATAAAGTCATGAATCCACACTATCTGTCTGGAACAGTACGAACGGGTAAAAAAAAAATTGTTATTTACGATGTTGCAATAAATCTGGTAAGCATATATTTTACAATCAAAGCATTATAATATTGGACTGGTAACTAAGTGCCAGCAAAAATGCATAAAACATGTAAGAGTAATTTTGTGGCATGCTGTAATTTACTATCGTAGGCCCCTAGCCTAAGTAGGCCTAATAATATAACTAGGCCTAGCCTAGGTATTAATATATATGGTGTACCTTACCTCAGGCTGTAGGGCCAGGCTTGCTACTCTCTACTCTAACTCAGACTCTAGTGAGGTGAAACTGTATGTATAGCATGGTAAGTCGGGCCTAGGAGTTTAGGCACGCTGTCAGTGGTGGATGATGGAATCCCGGATGATGTAGTGTGATACGTAGTGTAACTGCTTCAAATCAAAGACTTCTAATCAGGTCACAAACAGAGCTTCAGAATGAAACAATGAATGAGAGAATGCAAAATTGTTTTTTGAAATCTGTTGATTATTCTGATTATCTTAATGATTTGAAATAGGCATAGGCCGTAGGTTAGGCCTAGGCTTATGTTAAGTCCACACGATATTGGTTTTATTAATCTCAATACATTTTCCTTTATATCTTTTTAACAGGTTCTCGTCACAAGAGCCATCACTGAGGAGAAAAAATTTGAATAATTATCCTTTGTGTTCACATTTTATTTGA
>NW_022686840.1:166443-183954 GCF_011630105.1 Anneissia japonica | reverse complement strand
ATTGTAGAGATTAGTTGCACTGTATGGATGAATACCAAACAAGTGTTTAATGAGCATATGGGCAAAAGTTGAACACAAAGGATAATTATTCAAATTTTGGCGAGTTGATTGGCCGAGCGGTTAAGTCAGGGGCACCGTGACCTTCAGCTCTAGTATCGGCGTTGGTTCGAACGGCTCACTCGCCATTGGATCCGGTGGTGGAACAAGTCTTCTCGGATAAGGACTTTAAACCGTAGGCCCAGTGTACGCATTTGGCTCGTGTGCACTTTAAAAGAACCCGGTACATCATTCGAGAAGAGTAGGGGGTTACCCCGGTGTACTGGTCCATTAAGTCCCCTGTTGTTAAATGGATATGCCACGTAGGACAGTGATTAAGTTCACTTATTGGCATATCCTTGGCCCTCGTGCCTAAAGAAATGAAATGAAATGGAAATGAAGTGTGTGACAATAATGTTGTAAATCTTTGGTAGGCCTAATTTGTATCTGTATGTTTGCTTATATCACACAAGGCAACCTATCAACAGAAAAAAAATGGAAACAACCGATTCTGAACAAATCTCAACATCAGAAAATAATTCGACAAAGATGGAGACGTGCGAGAATGTTGATTCAGAAAAGAAAAATGAAGGGGCCGGAGACACAGATTCATTAAATACCCAAGATAGTTTGGCAGAAACTATGAAAACAGAATCGCAGTGTGTACCGGAGGACCAGAAGACGGAAAACGGTTCCAGTCAAACATCAGAAACTGTTACCTTTAAGCTTGTGTACATGAAGAAAAATTATGACATTACTTATGAACTTGATTCAAAGATATCGCAGTTGAAAACAAAAATACAAACACTAACAGGTAATTGGTTTTTATTATGTTTGATTGAAGAGGTCGATTATAACGGGAATCAATTATAGCCTGGGTAATGGGTAGGTCTGGTAATAAATGAATAACCTTTAAACTTTAACCTTTAGGCCTGTAGTTAAATTTCTGTAGTTAAGTTGTTCTGTAGTTAAGTTTTTTCCCCTGAAAAGTGATGGCGACGCTATCTCAAAATCGAGGGTGCACATTCCCCCCCCCCCTTTGCGTTCTTTTGTCTTTATTTCTTGTGGCTTCAAAAGCACCTTGAGACGGTTTTCTGTGGAAGGCGCTATATAAACATATGACCATTGATCATTGACCATTATTAATCTATAGGCCAAGTGTAATCACTCATAGGACAATTTTAGCTTGTAACCAGCCAGCCAGCCAAACAACACAGGTACCATATTGTTGCAATGATAATGGTTTAATATTTAACAAATATTGCAGATATGGATTTGATTAACCTTATTAATGTTATTTGAAGACGGAATTCTTTTTTATACAGTAGTATTAATTATACCCAAATGAAAATAGTTTTTTTATATGAAATAATAATACCAACTTCACTCAAGATTTACCTTTGAGATAATTTTGTGCTTTTTAGAGGTTCCACCAGCTATGCAAAAGTTAATGTACAAAGGTTTGGTGAAAGACGATCAGACATTACGGGAGGCAAAGGTCACGAACGGTGCTAAGATGATGATGATTGGTTCCACACTGAAGGACGTACTGACAGTAAACACCACGCCAAGTGCATCAGCTGTTGCTAGTAAAGTAGACACAGGTATTTTCAATGTAATAATATTTATATATAGAAAAATATTGTCTCGAGTTCGAACCACACACTGATAATTCTCGTTCGACTATGATTGAATACGCTGGCTTGCACTGTTGGTGGACTGTGAAGTAGTTAACTCTATGTTTCAGCCCTAAAGTTGGGTACTCATTGTGCCCGGCGGTTGTCAGCCAATGCGATTCTATGAAGAACACAATACGACGGCGCACACACAGCGGATAGTTTTTAATGACGATCCATTCAGACGACGATCAACAATCATCAGACGGAGTCTCATGGTCTAGTATTCAAAGAGAGCGGAATTGGATTCATCGTGCGACGATTGTACGACCATCGTACCAGGCAGTGAGTGCCTGGCTTTAGTGCCATTATATCAATGTTGTGATCATCAGGTTGTCTCACTCGCCAATGCGCGGTTGTTGGCTGACACGATTCTATGGAGAACACGATACGTACAGAACAGATCGTTTTGACAGTCCATTCAGGCCTCCACCGACAATCAGCAGACAGCATTTTGTTTGATTTGTCAACCGATGGTTGTACGACCGTTATAAAACTTAAATCCTTGAGTATCACGCCGATTGCGTGAGACTTTTTAGATAAATAAAGTGATGTCTATGTCTATGTCTAAATGTTATGATCATCATTTGTTTATTTTTGTGTAGCTCCTTCGAAAGAGCCTTTAAGTCGACAGAAACTACACAAGAAAGTCTTGGATAAAGGCAAGCCTGAAGATATCATGCCTGGTATTAAGAATAAAAAGGTAATATTCTTTGATAATAGTGGGAGGCATTGTGTGTATGTATATGATATAATGAGATCTTTGTGTGATGTCATCATATCATATCATATGATGAAATCATTGTGTGAAATTTTGCTACTAAAATCAAGTATACGGGTATTAAAACAGCAATGATTTCACTGGCTTTTTTTTCTGCTGCTCCCCTGCTTTGGAATGGAATCTCTATTAAAATCACAACTCTCTGGGCAGTCAGAACAGCTAAAAGGGGTTGATATAAATAATCAAATTATAATTTATTATTACAAAAGCAGGGAAGTAAGAAATTATTTGTTAATATGCATTAAATAATTGCTATCTTGTTTTCTTTTAGCCATTTTCTTATCCCATTTTGTGAATATATTTGTCCATTTACTTCATGCATCCATTTTTAATAGTGCATGAAAAACTTCTATGTTAATTGCTTAGTCATCACATGCTTTTCAAAAAAAATATTTTGTGGTTTTGCCTGGAAATGGAGATGCAAAAACATTAATGTATTAATTACAGTATTTTGAACACTTCTGAGCATGCCCATGTCATGGCAGGTGAGCGGGAAGGAACAATTTGTAATGCATTAATGGACAACAGTGTATAGTTTGTGTTAAGAAAGTCTGTCAGTTCATAACATGTTGGATTTCTTGCAGGAGTCATTGCCTACTTTCCCTATCTCAGGAATGTACAACAAGGCTGGTGGGAAAGTAAGGCTAACTTTCAAACTTGAAGTTGACCAATTATGGATAGGAACAAAAGGTAGGTTTGCAGACTGCTGCTTGGTGGTTGATATCTTTGGTTCACAAACTCGAATTCGGGTTTTAATCCCTCACTTTGTATTTCGCTTGTATCCTTGAGCAAGGCACTTTATCTACGTCACTTCTTTCCACGCAGGAGTATAAATGTGTGCCTGGTGAGGTTGCCTGCTACTGTACCAATAAGGCAGCGACACTTGAGCATTTGGACCCAATGACCAGGGAAAACAAAGCGCTTTGTAACCTAAATAACAATATCATCCTCTGCCAATCCCAATTGTCCCAAGTCAGGAAAAGCCCCTTCTGAGAGACCTGGTTGAATGACCGACCTTAAAGTTTTGTCCACTATCAAATTTAATGTGACAAAAAATGTGATGTACCCATATTTCATTTCGTTTATTTATTACGCCTCAAAAACGGTCCGGTGACTCCTATAGAAGCCAATGCTTCTATGACTCAGTGAGCCAGAAGTCCCAAATTTGAGTGTAATATGACATCATCATACCCATATATGGGCACATCACACAGATTTGTTACATAAAATTGGTGTGGGCAGAGTAATGCATCTAATTTTATTTGTACATTCCCTCCAGCTGAAACACAGGAAGAGCAGCAGTGCAACTGAACCTTGACCCCAGGATCTGCATAATTCGGTGTATTCAAAATGGCTGCCACCAATTAAGCCTACTAAGCGATGTTCCTTGTTCCGTATATATTTGTCTATAGCTTTGGTTTTTATTCTAAAATTTAATAAAATTCCTTGACATTATTATTACTGTGATAGAACATTTGTTTTTTGAATGATTTATATTTCAGAGCGAACAGAAAAGTTAAAAATGGAGTCAGTTAAGAAGGTTATAAGTGAACCAATTGAAGGCCATGAGGAGTATCACATTATGGTAGGTTAATATTTTATTTCTATGTCATGTAATATTAAATGGTTTATAATGAACATTATGTTCATAATAAACATTGAATCTGTCATTGCAGATAGTGTTCTGACCCATCAAAAGAGAGAGACGCACATGTACATGTCAACCACTGATCTCTACTATATTAGCTGGATTGCTCATCGGCCAATCCTGGTATAGAAAAAAGTAGGGCCTCCGACGCCATGTTGGAGGGCCTAAGTGACGTAAGAGTTTAGAGAAGTTTATTTTGGCATTTGTTTAGATTATAGTGAAAAATAACGATTCTTGCAATATTTTTCAATAATAAATATAAATTTAAGTTTTTCCAAACCATCTAACCACTAGACACGACTTTTTTTGCAGTTTTCAAAAAGCGGGAACAAAGTCGCGTTGTTATAGTGACGTCGATCTCTAACAACGCAAATAACTTCGCTTGCGCTTTCTTAAACTGCATAAAAAGTCACATCAAGTAGATATGATTATAATAATCATTACTTTAAATTCAAATTTATTATTAAAAAGTTTAGCAAGAATCGTTATTTTTAACAATAATTTAAACAAATGCCAAAAGAAACTTTTCTAAAATGATGCGTCACTTAGGCCTCCCAACATGGCGTCGGGGGCTTCACTAAAACCAGCCAATGAGCAATCCAGCTATTATAGTAGAGATCAGTGGCCTAACATGATAGCTGTGATGCCCTATCACATCACAAATGTAAACAGAAAGAGATACCTAACCTTAAAGCCTTGTCCAGCCTATCTAACGTTATTTGACAAAAACATGTGACATGCCTAAATATGGCATGATGATATCACATCATGACCATATATAGGCACATCATGACTATATATGGTCATGATGACATCACATCATGGCCATATATAGGCACAACATGACTATATATGGGCATACATATTTGTCAAATACAGTTTGATAGTGTGGACAGGGCTTTATCATTTTTTTTGTGACAAATAAATATGATGTGCCCATATTTGGGTGTAACATGACATCATCATGCCCATATATGAACATATCACACAAAAATGTTGATTAAGCATTATAGAAATTAGTTAACTTAATTCTTTAAGTAATTTACTACATCATTTTCCCTACAATTTGGGTCATAAGGTGTTTTTGATCATAAAAATGAAAACAATAAGATTTTTTTTTAAACAATTATATAATTATACAAATATAATTATCTGTATTTGTAGGCCCTCCAGCTCGGCCCAACAGAAGCCTCGAGATATTGGATATATTGGGTGCCAGCACAGTATGTAGATTCCATTAAAGATGCAGTCCTAGGAAAATGGCAGTCTTTCTTCTGACAAAAGCTTGTTGTTAACAAGTTGCATAATGCAGCAGTACTTGCTCACTACATTACAAAGGCCATCAAAGACAAATAGAACTACTTACACGTATGCACAACAGTTTGTATATGTACATAGAATTTCATTCGTTCTACCGGTATGTGAAAAACTTGTTGGGTTAAACCTCGATAGGATGGAAATATTCATAAAAATCAAAGTTTTGGTGTAATCCAAAAATGATTCTACTTCAGTCATAGGATTTCCACTATGTGACTTGGTATTGTCAGTATGACCGTAGTGGCTATTGAATATGACTGGTTGTACAACATGATATACCCACAATACTGTGCAGTTTTCATATGTACAGAGGAATTTAAATTCTAGGGCTCTATTATGTGTATCCAGCCAAATGGGTGACAATTCTCTATTAGCAACTGACAAATACGCATGGGCGGAATTATTATAAGTAGTGTACAGTATATAAAACCGTGAATTTGGATGTTCAAAGCATATGCAGGTGCTTTTTATATTGAAGTAACTCTACAGATTTTTTTCAGGCTCACTCACTTGCTCGCTTGCAAAACATGCCAGTACAGCAGGGCTACGTGTAAAAGCCTTAAGCTACTTTCACTCCACAGCCAGGATCTGGTCCGGTGCCTTTACAAAAAATCCTGAAAATTGGTTCCGTGGTAAAGAATAGGACCGTTCAAATCAAATTCGTACGATTTCTAATCCGGACATCTGATCATGAGTGATGGATGTGAGAGCCACTTGTATCGTGAAATCGTACATTTTTTTTTTTGTTAGACCAAGCTTGATTGGTTCAAACGCATACGTACTTGATCCCAAATAACCATGTTCCGTGCACAATGTGAACGCAGCGTTCAAAAGGCATAACAACCCATGATATTTTGTCCGGGCTTGGTGTGAACGTAGCTTTAAGCTGAGCACTCACTGCTTCAGACGGCGCAGCACTATCTACTGATTTTTGGTGGCAGTCTGCTTGGATCGTCATTAAAAAAGATCCGTTGCGCACACGTTGTGTTCTCCATATAACTACGTCAGACGAGGGCCTTCGGGAGCAGTGAGTGGCCAAGATGCACTTAAGAATAGAACACACTATTCTAAAAGTAATCGCAACAAGTGCAGATAGAATATTAAACATGTTTAATATTCTCACGATGATATGAAGAATGTTCCTGATGGTAAATCGTGTTGGGCTGCCTTGTATGCAACGCTCTCTCAGTTGACCGTAAGGATCATAAAAAGCCCTATTCTTTCTACCACAACCAGCTGCTACTGTCGAACTCAGTAGAATTGGACTAACAATAATAAACTATCTAATAATAATAATAATAATAAAAGCGTAAATAATGATATTAATAAAGAAGCATGCAAAAATGCAGTTAAATTTGGAGTAGCGAGGTCTTACTCACAACGGCCGTGTCAGAATTGTTCTTTCTATGTGGCCTTGTATTACTGATGTTGAATGTGCTGGGCTCTGGATAATTAACATGCTTGAAATTTACCCAATCCATCAGCATTGTTTGCATGGACTAGGTGTGTACAATAGGCCTTTCCAAGTGTCAATTAATCATCTGAATAGTCACAACAGGGCCAGGAACAAACTCATGTTCCACAGTAACACATGTTTGCATTTGTTAACAATGATCATGTTTTAGGACTTAAGCAACAATATCCAAGGGTCGGAGATTAGTGGGATGATCCATTTGGTCATAATCTGTATACTATCAGTCATGAAGATTTGGTTGGCTATCATATTGTTTCAATAGCATTCTTAAAAGTTGAGTGATTTATGAAAATTATTCCATGCATTGTGATTGGTTGGAAATTGTAATATTCTGGAAGGTAACACAAATTTTTCTAACATAAATACAAAACTTTGATAACATTATTTTTTTTGCTATTATATAACTGACGTCAGAGTAAATGTATGCGTCTCGCGTAGTTCTATCCTGTCATGGACTTAACAACTGACCAACCAGAATGTGTTATTTACGGACAGGAGTACACTCATATCTCTTAAAAACACCAGTTTATGTATGTTTACACTGTCGTTTTGTGGAAGTTTAAGCTCTGTTCAAACTTTAAAATTTCATGTGAGAAACAAATGTGATATGCCCGTATTTGGGTGTAATATATGACATCACCATGCCCATATATGGGCACATCATACTCATTTGTCACATAGATTTTTATAGTGTGGACAAAGCTTCAGCCACCATATCCAAGGGGCGGGGCTTAGCCAGAAATGGTCCCTTGCGAGTTGTCCATTGTAGCAGTGGCAGCTCTAGGATACATTTTCTGGGGGGAGGGGCTTCAGCTTGTGTGCCTGAGGAGGGGGAGGGTTTGGTAGGGAGTATCCCCCTCACAAATAAGATTTTTTTTTTAAATAGGGACCTCTTTATGCCTGGAAATGGCACTCTGTGAAAGACATGTTTTGGCTTGGTGTACACCTATTTTTAAGTTATTTTTTTTTTTGGTCTGACTGCCTGATGAGCTCGGCCGGTGGGGGGCTTGACTTGTCCGATGGGGGCTTAAGCTCCCTGCCCCCCCCCCCCAGCTGGCGCCGCAACTGCACGGTAGATGTGATGATTTAATGTCTATATCATTAGAATCGTGGGGTTTACCAGTTGTCAAGTTATAGCAACAAGAAATCTGAGGATTAGCAATTCGTTGGTCAGTCTTTTTGTTTAGATGTGAATGTTTATTGTAAATGAGGATATAATGTAATGCTAATATTATATAACTTGATAAGAAATAGTACTATTTAAAAATAGATCATTCATATTAAAGTGACTCCAAATTACTGCTTAATTGCTTACATTTGCTGATATAATTAAATCAATTTATATAACTTTCAAACCTTTGTAAAGACAGACTAGATTTAAAATTCCTCTTTTTTCTATGAATGATAGAGTGTAATATCTTGATATAGGCCTAAGCTATGAACTAAAAAATGGTCTTGCAACATTGTTCCAAAACTCGCTGTGTGGTATTTCTTATAATTGCTCTTATTATGCACGATACTCTTTGCAATTTCTTATGTCACAAAATGTTTCTGTAATACCTACTCCGTATCCGGCATGACCCATCGTATTGCAAACTTACAAAATGTTTTTTCTTCCAAATTTGCGTGTATATTGATAATAAAGATTGGCATGGCTGAATGCTCTGAATTTATGAGATAGTCTTTGTCTTGTTGAGTAAATAAAAGATTTGCATTGTGTTTTTCGATCTAAGCGTGGAACTACTTTAGCTCCTTTAAAAGTGGGTCAAAACGGCAGTAAACAAACATTTTCTGTAATAATGATAATATAATAGGATGTTATAGTTTTGCAACAGTGGCACTAGAAAAACCGTGCTCAAAAGAAAATGCATTAGGCCTACGTCAGTATATTCATAAAGGCTCTGAAACCAAAGGTTAAATTACAATGAAACTCTGCACACATTCACTATAAAGAACGCTTGTGGTATTTTCTTCTATTTCAATTCATAAGCCGAAATATGAGCAAAAAGTAATACCAACGTTATGCAAATGAAAGCACGGAAAAGAGACTAGAATAAGCTATTTTGGGATGCTGCATCCCTACATTGGAATTGGTAACAAACTTGTAGACCTTTCAGACAAGCTGGTGGCCTATCTTATGAATTATTAATATTATTAACTGGATTCTCCGAAAATTGACTTGGCAGAAAGATTTCGAGTAAATCTCAGTTATCCTCTGTATAACCCAGTAACATGAGAAGTATATTAGCGTAATTATTCTCCCAACCATTCCAAGAAAGAGCCGCCATTTTTCTGAGTATTTTAGGAAGTTCGTCACTGGTCGATAACCACTTCAATGCCGGTATACTGTTAACGCTACCAGTAACCAACGTATAGATACACCAGCGGGTTAGTCTAGGATCAGATGTTGATTCTAGGCTTCCTAAAACTGAGCTGAGACCATTCTTCACAAAATTCGTTGCGTTGTCCTTGTGGCTTTTGCAAATCTCACTCAAGCTTCTGGCGGCCTGAGTACGGAGAGATCTTGGATTTGCGATGTTACTCAAAATTTCGACAATAAGATCCATAGACTTTCCTGCACACTTCGAAGCTTCAGGGCCCCCTATTAAAAACAAATTAAAAATAAAAAATATTTTTTCTTCCGTAAAGGTCTGTGCAGCAAAACCTGTACAGGATATTTGAAAACCGTAGTAGTAGCAACCAATAATGGGTAGGCCTATACGTACCTGTGTATGCTAAGTGGCCAATTTTTCTCAACGCTTCTATTTTCGTATCAACATCAACTCTATCGGTAAGAAAGTGAATGTTCATTAATATCCCACGCTTGTACAAGTTTTGTTCGTTGTCCCATGCGTTGCTACTTTGTTCGGCGTGTGACGCTAGGTTTTGCCATGTTTTCTCCACACTCTGAACAACTTTTTTCATAGAATTAAACATATTTCCAGATTTTGAAGTTTATATTTGTATTGATGATGATAATAATAATATATAAGCATAAACATATGGTTTAGCCTAGGCCTAGACCTATGTTGACGATTAGATCAAGGTTAGGCCGAAAAGTGCCACAGCGTGCTCTGTATGCATTTTAAATCGCGCACGAACGTTATCAACCATGCGCGTTCTCCAGTGTTTGCAACGATATGCTGTTTGACGTTTGCCATTGGTGTTTAATAATAGGCCTACATCAAAGATCTTATAAGATCTTCGTAATACATCCATGGTTATAATAACGTTTTATGTTTGCTGGGAAACGAATTACCTAATAATATATATATATATCATTCAAACTGTCAGTCTTTACGTTCTCCAGTGTTTGCAACGATAATTTATGCTGTTTGACGTTTGCTATTGGTGTTTAATAATAGGCCTACATCAAAGATCTTATAAGATCTTCGTAATACATCCATGGTTATAATAACGTTTTGTGTTTGCTGGGAAACGAATTACCTAATAATATATATATATATATATATCAATCAAGCTGTCAATCAACCAATAATAGGATATTTACCGGTAAGTTACAGGGCACACGTGTCTGTCAGAAATACCCGTGTTGACATTGCCTCACATTTACAAAATGCATTAATATCATAGAATAAAATAATGAGCAAAATGACAACCAACATTAAAAAGGAATAGATTTTTTTTTAATAAAATGACGAACAAATTTGTTTCCAATTTTGAACCGTTTTTTAGTGCTCCTTCCCGTCACTTGCACGTCACAAGAACCCAACGATCATGATACTGGAAGCGTAGACGGATGACATGAGCATTGGTGATGGCGATGGACAACGACAATAATGATGATGACGATGATGGTGGTGATGATGACGATGATGATGGAGATGATGATGATGACGATGACGACGATGAAGCATGCTCCTATATACACATGATATACTTGTAAGAAGGAAGTTGCGACAATTACCACACATTTATACACATTTTCCTTATTAATACATTGCATATTATTTATTTTGATCTTGTAATTCCGAATGTTTAAATTCGATAAATAAAATACAACACAGCAGTATAATATAAAACACAACACAGCAGTATAATATTACCATTACAAAAATAAAAAAAAAATTTCATTTTTCATTTATTTTATTGGCACAAACGGCCCTGGGGCTGCGTCAACAACAGACTGCCGTAACACCGCAAGTGGTGCCCCCATGTATGTATGTACATTTATATATATATAATTATATAGGCCCTATATGCGTCACATTTGATGACAAGCTTTCATGCAAAATTACATTGGTAAACTCATAAAATCTGTTTACATTCATCTACGTAATATAGCACCTATCAGAAAATACTTATCAAAACGAACTACGGCTCTGATTATTCACGCTTTCATTTTCTCCCGACTTGACTATTGCAACTCTCTTTTATTTAACATTCCTAAAATCCAAATTAACAGGCTTCAACGACTACAAAACTCTGCTGCACGCATACTAACATTTACTAACAGACGCACTCATATTACCCCCATTTTACGTGAACTTCATTGGTTGAAAATTGATGCCAGAATTCAATATAAAATCCTTTTACTGACTTATAAGTCACTGACTCTCAATCAACCCGTGTGAACATACAGCTGTCTCTTATACACATCTAGATGTGTATAAGAGAAAGTTTTTTAAATTTTGCTATGGATTTGTTAAGTTATGATAAGAAGGGGCTTTCAAATTTTGTGCTTGTGCATTTTGTATTAATTTTAATGTAACTCCTTTTTTGTAATTTTGTTGGTCTTGAACGCACCGTCAATTGACGAGTGCCACTATAACAAAAGTGTAAGTTCAATAAATTATTATTACAGCCTCTAAAACATAAAACAGGGTACAATAAAGTTACAATTTAAGCCAGTAGCAAGTTAATCTTTGTTTTCACAAAATCGCTACACGCTATCGTCGACAGCTTTTGGTAACGCTGATTGGTTGGTCTAAACTAATTTTTCCATGGTTGGTCGGATCGGGGAGCTTTCCCGAGCGATAGTGTAGCAATTTTAAGGAAACCATGCTTTATATTGCTCATCAATAAACAACACGCACGTAATAATTTCAACGTTATAGAATGTTTGACAATCTGTTAACATACAGCAATAAACTCTTCCATTTGAAAACATCTGCAACGTATTGCACGTGTACGTATTTTGATACAGTTCACACTCAAATTCAAAACCACTTTTGGGACCTGGAAATGTGTAGACTTAACAATATCGGATTTCGGTCTTTCAGTCAATAGATTATCTTTGTGTTAGATAGAAAGATCGGGGAAAGATAATTGAAGTTGATAGTTGATTTTGAAAAGTGGTCTCGAATTAGAATGGTCTCGAATTGGATGGTGATCTGTAGGTCTAATTACTTTTTTGAATGACATTTAATCTAGTTTGACGTGTCTACTACTTATATTATTCAACAAATAATAATTACTATATTTTTGGCGATTTCTTCGATATGTTTTTCTTTGATTGTGATTAACGAAACATTGACAATTATCTACGTCTTTGGCAGCTATGGTGCAGTATGTGTACGTTAAGCGTTCGGATCAGATCTCTGCTTAATGATTCTTATTGTGTGCACCTCTGCTCCATTCTTGATTGTACATTTTCATGGATTTACTGCTCCACAATGTGGACATTTTTTTTCCTTTAAAATATAATGACAACATAGCACGCCCAACGGGAAAAATACAATTGCGCAGCAGAGGCCAAGTATCGTGTACGACTCCTCGAGGTCGCTAACTCTACATCGCGGACAATTACCGTCACGTCTACGGCCAGTGTTTACAGTTGATGAGACTTGTTGCTGGTTTGTAACGTTCACGATCATTGGCTGTGGTGGTGGTGCTGGTTGTGGTGGCGGGTAAGCATACATCGGCTGGGGTGGTGGATAGCCCGACTGGGGTGGTGGATAGCCCGGCTGGGGTGGTGGATAGCCCGGCTGGGGTGGTGGATAGCCCGGAGTAACTAAAAAGAGAAGCAAAATAAAATTTAAACAATATGTAAATTTAGAATAATTTTATCATTAGCGTTTAAAACTATTGTTAAACTTAATTTCACATTGAACGAATAATTTATATAAATAAACGCGCATTGCAAATGATTAAGCTAGTGAGGTGTTATCATCATTGCCATCTTCATCCTCCACATCATCCTCATCATTATTATCAGTACTGTATTATTATACCACATAATTTAGTTTAAGAAATCTGAGCGACCGACCCTATTTCCATTTGTATACCCAAATGAAACATAATGAGGCTCCACCAATAATTATTTGTGTTTGTATTTCGTTATAGGTGATGATAAACTGTAGCCAGATGTCTGTTAATGACTGATTATTTGCATTTATCAGGCCATTTATATTTCAATAGGCCTATTATTTATTTATTTTTTGGCACATCAGTCAATAGGTGTAAATAATCCGAGCGACCGACCCTATTTCCATTTGTATACCCAAATGAAACATAATGAGGTTCCACCAATAATTATTTGTGTTTGTATTTCGTATATAGGTGATGATAAACTGTAGTCAGATGTCTGTTAATGACTGATTATTTGCATTTATCAGGCCATTTATATTTCAGTATGATTTATTTATTTTTTGGCACATCAGTCAAGTAGTGTAAATAATCAAATCACGTTGTAATCGCTTTCACATCACAACACATAACATATAAGACCACAATTCGCCGGGGAGAAAAATTGTGGCCTATGTGTTTTCTACAATATTAGACTCTAAAATTGATTAAATTAATAAGCCTGTTTGAAAGCCCTAAATTTTCATATTTTTCGTGGGCTTTTTCCCCCTGGAACACTTTCGAGAGATTTTAAGCGACACCCGACCACGCCCACTTTTTTATCGGTGACATCGGCAATTAGTTGCAAAAATAATTAGAAAGACAAGGAAAGGGGATGGGGAAAATGAAAGGTATATCTTCTATATCATCATAATAGACGCCATTTTCGTCATATCGTATGTACAGTTCGCCCTCCGATTCAAGACCACCTTTTTGAGACCTGAAAATCTGTGGAATATATGCAGACCGTACACGAAAAAGACCAATTTTTTTAACATACTTTTATCTTAAAAGAATTAAATATTTATTTCCTCAGAATTTTTTTAATTTCTAAATGACTGAATCATAAATGTAATTAAGTTGTTTAGCAACTGGAACCGAATGAATCATTAATGTGATTATGTTTTTTTTTTTTTTTTTTTTTTTTTTTTTTTTTTTTTTTTTTGGTAACTGGAACCAAATTGTGTACCGTATCTATCTAATTATTCACAACAATATCATGTAGGCCGATCTTGTACAAATCCCTAGTTACTAAAATGCAATCGCTTATAGCATGGTACCGATATAGGTAAGCAAGCCCGTAGCCAGGACTTCGGTAGGGGGCTCCTTTACGGTTGTTATTTAATTGATTTGAGAGGCCATACATTTAAAAAAAATGTATATATTAAAGAGGTAATTTTTTATATAAAAAAAGAAACATTTTTAACACTAACATTATATTTGCCTTATTATCATTATGCCTCTAAACCAGACCAATACATACCGGTATACTATATGATCATTGTTCCACATTTAAAATGTTTTACAAATAAAACATTCATAATGTTATAGTCTACATACAACTAATAGATATTTTTATTTGAGACGTAAACATAGTATTCCTATTTTAACAATATTTTGTAATATAAATATATACATTTTAAATTATATATAATATACGGTACATAAACTAAGTACCGTATATAATAATAATATTTACTACAATAATAAGATTAACATTTTCAATCTTAATTTTATACAGCCGGTGAATGTATTGACCTAGGCTACTATGGCTAACGACAGGTACGCTTTAACCATAAAGGCTTTTTCTACGAATAGAATGACCGCAGGGGTGGCGCCAGGATTTGCCCGCCGACGTGGTGCGGGGCTCCCTGACGGGGGAAGGGGGAGATGCCTCCGACGAGGGGTCAGATTTCTCCGACAAAAGCAAAATGCCCCGGAAAATTATGACAATTTAGGGGTTTCAAAGGCTTATTTAATCGATTTTAAAGTCTACGATATGTAGAAAATACATATAATTTTTTTTCTCCACCACGAATTGTGCTTTTTCTCCCGGACGGGGTTGGGGGGAGCAGCTTTCCCCGACGGGGACTCTGGCAACCGGCCCCCTGCTAGCGCCACCCCTGAATGACCTGTACGAAGCATGAGTTCCTGTAGACAAAACCCAGTCCGTTTTGATTTAAATCGTACGGGAAATCCACTCAAAATGCAAAATTATCTTCGCTTCGGAGAGCTTTTCACCCACACCGCCACCAAAGCTCTGCCCCTGCACCCCCAGGGATCCCAAAATGGCCCAGGTCCCATGGCCTAAGGCTCTCACTTTGCTCGCTAAAACGCACCCAACCCTTTACATCAAACATCTTGCCTGCTGGCTTGAATGTTAGTTGGTTTGATTTATTTTTCACGAAGTGGCGAATGTTTAATAACTGCAATTCATACGTTAATTATTTTTTAAAGATTAGTTTAAAGATGAATTTCTAATTAACCAATCGTTATTATGCTCATATATTTTATACACAATATTAGGAGGCAATGTACTATAATTATAGAGAAATTTAGGCAATTTCATAAAAAAGGAAGGTATGCTAATAAAAATTACTATTTTCAAAAATCCTTAAATGCGTTTTTCTCAAAATGCACTTTTTTTCACATTCACCACTACGTTATGTAAGGGACGAATTGTAAAAAAACCTTACCTGAATTAGACCGGCTTGGGGTATACGGTGGTGGCGGAGCTTTTTCCATTCTTAAGTAGCTTCTTATAACAATGAACAGGATTAACAACAAAGGTAGTTCCTTACGTAATGTCTCTTAAAAACTTTATTGTGGATAGATGACTCTTCACCTGATGTATATAGGTAATGTTATCTGCAACATCAATTGAACCTTGAACTAATTAAGTGTATGTTGGTTTTTGATAAAGGCCGGCTACATGATGGACATTCTAATGCTGTCTCTTATACACATCTAGATGTGTATAAGAGACAGATATATGTGCGTTTTATATGCAACTCCTTTTTGTTTTTCTGTGCAACACAGATAAAATAACGAAACTTGCCCTTTCAATTGTGTATATATATATATATGATTTTAATTCATATAAGACATCTTTTCCCTCAATTTCAAAAATTATCATCAGTTGAAAAAAAGAACGAGATGGTCTCGAAAATCCAGTACAAATTACAGTTCAGTATAAAATTCATTGATAGAGTCTTAAGATTTAACTTTAAACGAAGTTGTATGTATATATACATATATTTTGCTAATCTTAGAATTTTTAAAGCTATAGGCCTATTGTGATTTTTTTACTCAATCTTGTAATTTTCATTTTTCCCAGGGTCACGCTGCTGGATAATGAAGCGTTGTTTTGGCTCTGGTTTTGAAGAGTATTCATAGACATGCATGTGCAGCACTTCCAATTATAATTTTAAAATTGGCAATTTCTTCGATATGTTTTTCTTTTTTTTCTGGTGATTCACAAAACTTTGACTACAATTTTGGCAGCTTTGGTGCGGTGTACACAAGAGTTTGGATATACAGATCTCTGCTAAAGTCATTGTATCCAATTTATTATTATAATTCTTATTGTCTACGCCTCTGTTCCGATCCAGTCTTGATTGTGAATTATCACTGATAAATTGCTCCACATGATGGACAGTGTCGGTTCCTCATCATCAGACAACATAGCAAACCCAACGGGAAAAAGAAAATAGCACAGCAGATGCCAAGTGGCGTAAACGATTCCTGGAGGATGCCAATTTGACATCGTGGACATGTGTTACCGACAACTATCACCTGGCTTGTGGTTGTTGGTCCTTGTTGCACCGTAACTGTCCTCACAGCTCCAGAATTACTGGTCGAGTAGACCGTTGTGCTGTTCGCTGGTGGATAAGCAGGCATCGGTTGGTTCGCCTGGGGTGGATAAGCGTACCCCATCTGCTGTGGAGGTGGTTGCATCCCGGTTGCTGGTGGATATGCTGGATCGCTTACTAAAACAGAAACAAAAATATATGTCAACAATAATAACTATGCATTCGGAACATCAATATACCTTAATTATATTTTTTTACAATTTTCATTTCATAGATTAATTAAATGAAAAGGCATCAATTCAAGCAAGCTTTTAGTTTCGATGCTTACAAAAAACAAAAAATAATAAATACATAATAATAATAATAATAATAATAATAATAATAATAATAATAATAATAATAATAATAATAATAATAATAATAATAATAATAATAATAATAATAATAATAACAAACAGCTAATAATAAAATAAAAAGACGATACACTAATTATTAGCCCTTACAATTATTAATCTCATTATATAAACCAATGCTAATTTTATAGACAATGCGCATTTTATGCTATGATTATTTCGATTTATCATCATTACCATCATCATCGTTCGCATCATCCTCCTTATTATCATCATCATCATTATCATTATAAACCACAGCATAAGGCTTGAAATATTATTAGATTA
>NW_022686840.1:158059-166410 GCF_011630105.1 Anneissia japonica | reverse complement strand
CGGCTTCCCCCTTGAGTCCGCTACTACAATCGGTTGAAACCAGCTAAAGGCAAGCTCAGGTCGACACTGAACTGAAAGGAACTCAACTCATGCGACACATTGGCGCGACTGTCAGTTCCTTTCGATGAAATTTTTTATTATTATTAATTGTTATTATTAATATCATTATTAATTAACCACGGACTCAAGGAAGAACAACATTGTATAATCATGTTTTGATATTATATCTTATGTTGAATTTGGGTTTTAGCCGTGTATAAATAGATTATTATGAGTTGAGTTGAGTTCCGTGTTTAGGTTATATCAGGATACGTTCAGAAAATATTATTAAAATGATAAATATTTTATGTATACAATGTGTGGCATATATAAACAAATCAAGGTATTGATTCGTCTTCTTCTCATATTGGCCTAATATTAACATCATATTATATTACACTTTACTTGCGTCACATAATTATAATATATCCTGCTAAGATAATAATTAGTAGAGCATAGGCAAAGTATGTTTACAATACATGACGTGACAGTTCAAAGATCAAGTATTGAACAGTGATCGTCTAATTTTATACTGTATATCCATACAGCTAATAGGTACATATCGTATCTGAAATCAGCAAAATTACCATCATTTGGGCGGCATAAGCAGTATTTACGTAATAATTACCTGCAATTACCACTATTTAGTAGTCACTGTTGTAATAGGAGGCACCTCCATGTACATTAGTTATATTTTACTGTTCTAATTTAATACCTCAAACAAACAGTATACAATTTTATTGTTCAGTAAATTTAGGTCACGAGACATAACTGATATGGTCAGCTGGGGAATTACCTTACTATTTTCTCAATAATATTTAGTTCTCTACTGCTGTTATATATTGCCGAAACGGATCCGTCTGCAGATTTTGGGATTCCTTCCAGTGGATGCTTAGTTTATTTTTTCATTCTGATCGGATTTTCTCTACTGTTCCGTTTTAATTTTAATTTTAACTTATTTTGCATTATATGGCCGTTTTCTGTTTTATGGGTTTTTCCCATTTGCCTTTCAAACTTATATTTTAACTTTCAAAAATTAGATTTTAGAACCAGGCATACAAACCTATTATAGGCCAAATATGAAAACTATTTCATAGATCACCGTACCCACTACATGGTCTATCCAATATATGGAATTGTATTATTCATAAATCTACACTGTAAAAACAGCGTGGAGCATTTAAACACAAAGCTCCATGCAATGTTGTGTTCCGTTTTTGATGACACGTTTAAAAGCTAAACGTGTTTAGGACAGGCCTAATGTGTTTAGGTTTCTGACGTGTTTAGCATTAAATGTACTTAGGTATTTGACACCATGATGTCAAATACCTAAGCACATTTAATGCTAAACACGTCAAGATCCTAAATACATTAAGCTATGTCTAAACACGTTTAGGTTTTAAACGTGTCACCAAAAACGGGACAACATTGCGTGGAGCTTTGTGTTTAAATGCTCCACGCTGTTTTTACAGTGTATTAAACTTTATTTAACGAGGGTGACTTTAACAGAAATGCTGACTTAAAGGGGTCCACTAAAAAAAATTAAATTAAATTAAAAAAAAGTCAGTTAGTGAAAAAATACAACAGTAAATAATATTCAGCATGAAGAATTAAGTTCAATAAAATTCGTTTTATTATTAATAATGCATTGATATTAATATTAATTATTGTTGTTGTTGGTGGTGGTGGTGGTGGTGGTGGTGGTGTTATTTTTATGAATCAGAACCAGAACTATGGTGGAGGACTGTGCGATTAGGGTTTAAGTGTAAGTACATGGTGTATGTACCTTTGCACTAATTAAAACCGTACATTTAAAACACGTTGTAAATCTCTGAATATATAGGCCTAAATGGAAAAATAATAACGGGGAATTGAGTCAGAAGAAAGTCTGTAAACCGCGATTAAAAAGAAAATACAATGTTATTTCTAATAATATCAATACGGTACTGTATTTATCAATAAATGTTTTGTAGAGTTGAATTGAAGAGGCGTAAAAAAACACACTTCAGGACCGTCAGCGTAATGGAGATTGTTTCTGAAAAGGCGAATCTGATAGTGTAAAAAAATATTCCATCACCAGCAATTTATTAGGCCTACTGTACGTCTTAGCTAAACAGTAGGATTTTTTTGTTTGTTGACAAAACCAAGGAAATGTCCATGTAGATGTTCATCATTCTTCACAAGACATTTAAAGACCTAAAAACATAATTATTTAGATTCAGAAAACAAAAATTCCACTCGAGCAAAAAAAAAATCATTTGCGACATTTGATTGAAAGCTGCTATCTCTCCTTTGATCATTAATTTTATAGACGCCATTTTCGTACTATCGTGTAATAATTGATTTTTAAATATCCTTACCTGACTTGGACCAGCCGGCGTCGGGTGGGGAATACGGTGGTGGTTGAGCATTTGGGTCGGCCATCCTAAGCTTCTTAAATCAATGAACACAGATATTAACAACAGAGTTAGTGTCTAGTATTTATACGTAATATCTCGAAACACAGTTAATGTGGAAATGACTCTTCACTCACTTCGATGTATACGTAACGTTATTGTAACATCGATTGAACCTTGGACTATAGAAGGGTGTGTTGATTTTTGATATACACGTCGAACATATACTCGTTTGCAGTGAATCAGCAATTAATAATTAACGCAATATTGACACTTCCAAGTGGATTTTCGAAGAGCGCTTTTACTTTGCGGCATCTGCTAGTAGCAGTGCCTCGCGGATTATTTTCTTTTATAATCTGTACGCCTATATAATCATTAAATTGTACATCGTCAAAACATTTTATTGTGAAATTCGCAATCGACTGGTAGGCTCGTCATTTGAGTTTATTTTGTTAACCTTTCCAGATTGAAAAAAATGTAAACAGCAAAACTACAGCCGACTTTTCAATCAGTGAATTTCAATCTGTGGCAGTGTCAATCTGAATCATTTTGAGTCCAAGCAATGGTAGGCCTACTATTTAATAGTCCGAGGGTCCGAGTGAAGGAAAGCTTGCCTTTGGAATTGATTCAAACTCACTGCTTAAATGATGAGTTCGTGGTCTCCCTCTCTGTATTAGGTGCTGGAACAGCACAGTTTTAACGCATCCACATGAAAGGATGAGTGACGGGCAATGTATTGTTGAAAAATTTTGCGAGATCTTCAAATGTTTTCCCAACAAACACAAAAACGACGTTATAACATATTCGCGAACATTGTATGTCAAAACACATGGTTGCAGTAACGTTAGTCAAAATTCCATTAGAACGCGTAGGCCTCCTACAAAAGAATAATAAAATGAAATAAATAAAACACCCCCGTTTTGAATACTAAACTGCACCGTTATCAAAACGTAAATTTAATTAAATCAGATTAGGCCTACTTTATTCCGTTTAAATTCAACATCTTGGGCCTAGTGAAATGATTCTGGGACGGTGGGAGTGTTCACAAACATCAAGTTTGGTCCTAATTGGAGGAAGTTGTCCGATGTTTCAATCCACCCCACACATTATTTCATCTTCAGACATGAAATGTTAGGAGTTTCAGTTTGTTTAACCACTAAGAAGAATAGGACTACAAAATATTCGACTCTTTGAGGGATCATCAAAATTGGATGCTCTTACCCCCACCCAAAATTATTTTTTGTTTACATTTTGTAAGTTTTTATAAGGAAGGTTTGATTAGATTTGGAGGGGAAGTATGGGGTCGATATACTACGAATCTTCCCCTCCCCACCAAGGTGCCCTGGTTGCGGCCCGCCCACGAGCCTTACACGCAGCCCAGCCCCCGAGCCCAGAGCAAGAGTTGCGACATTCCGCACCTTGGTTTACGAAAGTCACGTGGTACACACCGTCCATTTTGTTTCATAATCTTCCCGATGAACACATGCAAAGTAGATGTGTTACGTACATTGCATATTAATTTCACACACTTAATTGGGTTTACAACTATATTTTATAATTAACATCACTTAATATGGACAGCGTATAAGAATTCATATATAATCGAATATTTGCGCGCGTGCGTGCTCGCGTAAATTCCGTGCTCGCGTAAAAGCCTAGGCCTAGCCTACATTTTATTACCGTACGTACCGGAGCTGGGTCTCTGTTGGCTTACCTGTGCCCACCTGACGTCGACTTACTCAATATTTTAGGCCTATGTAAAGCCGCCTACGCCTAGTTAGACTAGAGTAAAATGAAATGAAAGTGGCTATTTTTTCGCCAGTTATTCCAAATTCTGATTTGATGTTTCATCTTTACCGTATTTAATCGTTGTAGACTTTATAATTGTACTTTACTTATAATTGGTTTATTTTTTCGCATTTTCACAAGTTTTATGACATAAATTGTTTGCCCTCATTTCATTTGTATTTTATAATTTTGCTTATTTAAATGTACTGCTTTTATATTGTGTTTCCTCCAATCTTTTTATTATTGAATTTGTATGTTATTTTATATCGTTATTCTTGTTATTCTTGTTGTTGTTGTTGTTATTATTATTATTATTATTATTATTATTATTATTATTATTATTGTTGTTGTCATCCTTTCGCGTTTTTTACTCTATGACAAATTAGGCCTATTGCCGTTTTGGATTATTGCCTTTTTGGTCCATTGCCATTCTGGTCAAAAAATGTTGCCGTTTTTGGTTTTTTGCCATTTTAGTTTATTGCCGTTTTAACCAGAAACTGTACCAACTATCAATTTATTGTTGAAAACTAATAAATGGATATTATTGTATTTGGTTGACCTCATAGTCAAATGGCATAGCATCCAAACAGTTCATTGTGAATCCCAGTGAGACATGTTTTTCTCAAAATGACTAACTTTGGTCTACAAGGAGCTGATCCTGGAAAGAAAAAGAACTGCCTGTGTAAATTTAACTTGAAGCACTACTTACTGATCATTTTGTTCTTTAATCAAGATATTGTGACATGCAAAAGACATTAAGTGAGCTAAAAATACATACAAACACATTACATTGTACTTGGTGGCATATGGTGAAGAGCTGTTTACCAGAATTTCTTAACAATTTTGTTTATGTTTTAGTCATCTGGCAGTGTACTTAAGAATACTGTACACAAGTATATTAACTATTTTGATTTTAGACAAGAATCCTCAAAAACAATTATGCTAAGGTACGATTGGCATACTGTACCAAGAGACATCCGAAGATTTATTTGGCCCTTGGTTTCAAATGTCTTGGCCTCCCAAAAAAATGTTTTCATCAAGTAAATAATGAACATCATTATTCAAGGTGTTTTCCTACTTGTCTGAATCATGTGTTTTACATGAATTTGATTGAAGTGTTATAAAAGTTTTACTTTGATTATGCAATTGGGTATTTAAAAACATTTATTTAAATTTTTGAACTTTTCCAGAAATACAATTCAAAGACGTCAAGCACAACAGTCTAGTTGAAGCAAGTGGGTGTTACTGTTACACTGAATATAAATTACCAAGTTGTGCTATTTTAGAAAGCAGTTGCTGGTGTCAATTTACATAAGATGTCAGCACCACCACTACCTGGTGACAAACCCCCAGCTTATAATGGAGCAGCCCCACCTCCAGCCAACGGTGTGCCACAAGGCTACGGACCTCCCCCAGGATATTCAAGTAAGAATATGAACATCCAACTTTATTACATTTCTGAGATAAACTTCTTGCATTCATGAGATTCAAGTAGTAGCCTAGGTCAAAACATATCATTGATTAGAAGGTTGAAAAATTTGTTGCTCACATCACAAACTAACACAAAATCAGAGTAGCGCGTCAAAACGAGCGCGTATTGGTTGTCAAGCACTTTGTATTCTTTACTACACAAAAAGTCGTTAGCAACAACAGCGTGTATTTTGACGCGCTTTCTAGATTTCACGAACTAACACATCTACTTCGATTGTGTTAGTTTGTGATGTAATTATTAATGTTAATGTAAAGATTATCTTCGTGTTTTAATTAATACACATGAAAAACTTGTAAGATTTTCACCTTTAATAGGTGAAGATCCTTCTACTAGTCTCGCATGTACAACCAAAGGTAGCACCGTCTGGTGACAAAATAGGACAATACAGGGGAGCACAGAGTTACTGAAAGGGGCAGCATCCCATTTGGTTTTGAATTATTTTGCTTTGTAGTGTCGGAGCTAATGATGAAGTGCCATTGAATCAAAGCTTTATAGAAGAAAGCGAAATGTAAACACAATCTTACGTTTTTACTCTTTGGTAGGACCTTAGCAACAGTATCCAAGTGGTAGGCTTAGCCCACAGGTGGGCAAAGTGCGGCCAGACAGCAATTTTTTTGTGGCCTGTGAAAATTAAAAACCCTATGTGTGCAGCCTGCCAAGCAACATTGGCTAGAAACACCTTGTTTTTTACGGCCTGACGCCGATCATATGTAAAAAGTAACATTAAAACTGAGAATAAAATGGTGTAAAAGTAGTGCTTCCAAGAGGATTGTGGAAGCACACTGGAAACATTAAAGTTTGGGTGCGGCCCTCGGTGTTAAATCAAAAATTAAAATTAACCTAACCTAACATGTCCATTAACTATGAAATGCTTTAGTCTCCTACCAGCATTTCTACTATCCTGAGGTGTGTACAATGTTTGTCATGACCATGTTCCGTCATTATCTCTGCATGCCTTTTCTTCCTCATTGCGTGTTCACTCTGCATTTTTTACTGTATGTCACCTACAATGGTTCTGTAGTAACAGTAATTATGATGGTTTTTATTTAGAATTATTTTATAATACAATGCTCGATTCAGAATATTAATTATAATAATTGTTTTAACTTTGCTAATGAGAAAAGAAGAAAATGTATGTTCTCTATATAAAAAATGATATACCTGTATTCATATAATTTGCTTGATTTAATGTTTCAACTAATACCCAGATTTTTAATATTACATATTATTTATATTTGCTATTAATAATTGACACTTCTCTTTTGTAATCAGGTTACCAATCTGGGGCACCACCAGGTTACCAGCCAGCTCCACAGCGAGTGGTGTACCCCCAACCCATGCCGTACCGCCAACCAGTCACAGTTACGCATACCACCAACGTAGTGGTCGTTGGAGGCTGCCCAGCCTGTCGTGTAGGCGTTCTGGAAGATGACTTCACCGTTCTTGGTGTACTCTGTGCTATATTGTTCTTTCCGCTTGGTATCTTGTGCTGCCTAGCCATGAGGCAGCGAAGATGCCCAAACTGTGGCGCAGTATTTGGTTAAGAAGCACTATTGTATAGCAATATTTTCCAATAGTAATTATACAAAACTAGGTCTTTGGGAAATTATAAAATTTAACTATATATCTCAGTAGCTTTGTTGGACAAATAATCACTTTTGTGAATATAAACAAAAAGTGAACTTATTTCATTGTTAATTGTCATGTTTTTATTTGTTTTTTAATTTCTAAACAATAAAATAATAATAGAGATTTCATTCCAGACTAAGTTGAGAAAGTGATAATCAGTGGGTTTTGTGTTTAAAATTAAAATTATGACAAATTATTTTGATATACATGCCAACGTTAATATAATAAAAGGCCAAACTGATTACATACTATTATATTTCATGGTTAATACGATGAATATATATGATTAATTATTGACTAATTAATTCGTATGCATTCAATGGTGTTAGTACAATTATAGTTAAATAATTTTTAAATGTTGGCATAAAATGCATATTCAGGAACGTGCATAAATTGTAATTAATGAACATATACCATATTTAGTACAGTACGTCGCAAGAAATTTACATCATGCATATTCATCAGTCGTCTCTAAATTCATCTTTCTAGTACAGTAAATATATATTTTGTCTAATCTACTTATTTAAATTTATAAAAGTATATTGTATTAACTAAGATTTGAATACAAATACTTTTTTTTTTCTTAACATGCTGACATATTTTTTTTTAGATTTGAGCTTTGACTAATTTATTATTGACTAATTGATTCATTTGTCTAATTGTCAAATTACTATCTAATTTAATTGCTTTTTGAGCACAGTGTTCTTCGATTACATATTTGCTTCTATTTTACATATATATATATATATATATATATATACAGTATATCTTTGAATTTTATCCTTATAATTATGTTCAAAAATTTAGATCATAAAAATGATGCAAAATTGTCCAGTTTCCTTAGTCGCCAGGGTTTGGACCCCGTTGGCCTCAACCTGAAATTGTGATACCCCTTGTCACCATTAGCTTATCTATGGTGGGGTGGGGGTAGGGTGCCCCCAAAATTACTCCCCCCACCCAAGTTGTCCCCCAAGAATCACGGTCAAGTAAGTTAAAAATCACCTAAA
>NW_022686840.1:121913-157524 GCF_011630105.1 Anneissia japonica | reverse complement strand
CATATGTTCTATCACAGTTCTATCTATGTGGGCCGGCTCTGCGCTATGCCAGAGCCGTAGATTGGCCAACATGGCGCCATGTTGTTACCACACAGCATGCGCACGTATAACACTTTATAAAACACTAATGCTGCATAAACTTTCTTTCATTATTCTGTTCGTGAGGACAATTGAATTATGGGATTTTAATATATCATTGTAAATATCATATATAATCATATTTACCTAACTTTGAAGTTGTGTATAAACTTAATATAATGATGTATGTTTGAAAACGTTACAAAATGACTAAAAGAAAGTTCTTGACTTTTGTTTTAATTATTATAAAGATTATTATATTAATTATTGATCTGAGATGGTATTGACTTCATTAACATTATCAATGATATTACATCAGTAGGATACGTTACCGTTCTGTTTTGTACGTAAAAGAAGAACAATTAGAATTGCTGAAATAAAAAAAATGTATAAGTAGGAATATATGGTATTGGTTTGTATGTATGTGCGTGTGTATATACAGTATATACATGTGCATGTGTGTAAGTACAATTTTGGAATGGGATGTATATTAACATATTTGATGAATTACATTTTGGGAACCTAAAAGAAAAAGAATACAGTATATTAATGTATTTTTTTAGAAATTAATAAAAGTTTAAAAGATGAGTTCAAAAAATTACAGTCAGCCATTGTGGACTGACCCTTTTTAAGTGCAATTTAGTTTTAATTTTTATACTTTATGTCATTGATGACAAAAAAAAAAATCAAAGCGTAACAAAAAGAGATAGAAATAAAGGTGGGGGAAATTCCACGGAGAAAAAAAATAAACTTTGAAGTTAATTAATCAACACGCTGTGTTATTTTAAGTTATTTTAAGAAGATAAATTGAGGACGATTCTTTATTTTTCGTTACGATTATCTTTTTTTGTTTGGAAAGTCTATCATCAAGGCCTATGCTAAGTCGCTAGCAGGCCTCTCTATATCTAGCCTAGAGAGGCTAGCACTAGCACTATTGGAGTTCTGACAGGATTCAGCAAGGTTCAGGGCAACCACTTCCTAATGTGTCTGTATAACACAACATGTATTTGGCAACAGTCTAGTCTTTGTGTTTTATTATAAAATGTTGGTTCCCCAACAAAGTTCAACCAGATTAATCTCACACTCCTTGGTGATTGATTTGTGAACTTCACACATGTTGGATTATTGGTCTTCTTGGATTCTATTCTTTTTGGCATTGCTGTGTATGAAAATACAACTTAAATTATTGAAAAGAGTCAATTAACCTATTGCTTCACTAAAGGCAATCCATTTTTACAAACCAGAATAGGCCTAATAACAAATGTTGAGTTTTTAACTAACTTTAAATAAGTCCGAATATTTATCTCACTGGGCAATTAAAGCCAGATTAAAATAAATAGGGCCTACGTGATTAATATATTTCCTTCCCGCTAATGTGATGCTTTGCAGTAAGAAAGTTACTCACAATTAGTTCGCTTTAGATGCATATGCCAAAGCGATGATGATTTCAAAGGCCGTGCTAATGATATGATGGATTTATTCTTTACAAGATGCTACCTGGCTACTATCACCATAAATGTTTCAGAAAATTAATAGTAGGCCTATATCTCAAGAAGAAGCCCTCAAACCACGCAATAACAGCAACAACTCAGACAGGAATCCTCTAGACCTTACACACCTTCAAATTATTTTTGGGGTTTTTTTTTTTTTTGCCTTTTACCAAAAAAAAAACCAATTCATTTGTGACTCCATGAAGGGAGTTATTTTTGCATTCCAGGATTGATAACAGAGGGGGTAGTACAACAGTTGGAAAGAGCTATCATCAAAAGCATGATTGAGACAAATATTAAACAGTGTTAATGTTTATTTTACATACAATCAATAAGTATTGTTAATAAAATATTGGTAATTGACCATAATATTTTATGAAAACAAACATGAATAATGTAATAAATAAAGATAAATACAAGCAAAATAGAGAGTAAATTGAAATGAACTTGATTACAAAATATACAATAGCAAAGTATGAACATTAAACTGTATGGGCTATTTTCTTTTATTTATCAATATGAACCTAGAGTTTACAGTGCTTATCCGAGAAGACATGTTTCACCACTAGTATAGAAGAGTGTGCCGCTTGAACCAGTGCAGATGTTTATCTGTATTAGTTATATCGAGACTGATGTGTAAACTTGAGACATGTCCATGTCCATGCACCTAGGCCTAGCAGCTCACTAAAGTGCACATAAAACATAATGTTGCAACATTAATTTAGAAAAAATTCTTTCTTTAATATGTACCATTCAACTAAATTTTATCATGATCTATTCCTTCTTTTGGAATAATTTGGCTAACTGACAGCTAGGCCTAGCCCGACAGACAGGCAGTGGTGAATAGGTTACATAACCTTCTTTGGCAGAGTTTCATTGTCCAGCACCACATTAATTAATGATGTGATGATGGTATGATTAGGCTAGGCCTAGGTTTGCCTTGTAGTAAATGAAAGATGATCCATGACGACACTTGTCGATTTCAGAATTTATTACAATAGGCCTAAGTGGTCTTACAACATTGTCTTACAAAAGCACTAACCCTTTTGTTTATCAAAACAGCCGAGCAGACTGAAAAACGCATGTTTGAACGCCCCGGTTTTGAGAAATATCTTGCTGTGTGGGCTGCCACCATTATGATGCACGTACATACGGTAGCGCCCTCTACTACTTTTAAACGTTAGTTTTGTAATAATGAATATTCATATGATCTGAAATATTAAAATCTTTTAATATTAAAAAATTAATTTTTAAGTTATTTCTAGTCAGGATGAAGGATTTCTTATACAAATCATTGTAAGTATTATAAAATGGACCTATTATTGGACTTATTAATAGGTCCATGATTATAACATTGTAAAAAAATCACTCAAACTTTCCTATGCCTTGAAAAGAAAAGCAAAAACAACACCAACACGATGCAGAATATTGAATGCACGTGTATATATATAAATTTTACATCCGTACCGTAGTACCTTCGTCCTTCTTGTTATTGGTCCGATTATGCGTCTTCTGGTACTAGGCCGCATGGGTGTACGTTGCTAGATTATGCCAATGTTCGGAACTAGAGAGGATATGCCCTGTGCAGTGAAGGGAGTCTCGGGTGGTCATGTGTTCAACTGACAGGCTTCGGCAAAGGTTCAGGGCATTAGCTTAGGGTCAGCTCTGCTTCCTCCCTCAGTTCAGTTGGAACGGACCGCTCGGGGCCGGGTGATGTAGCATATATGGTCTGATATGTCCGGGTATGTCCGCGTACCCCTGCATGAATGGATAGGTCTGGCCGCTTAACTGGTGGTGGCGGAGGATGCGAGTCCTGGCCAGTGTGAAAACTCGTTTAATTTTTTCCACGTCAAATATATACAATGCTAAAAATAAATTTTTGTCTTAATTAATTTTTCTTAATACAAAATTGTAATTTCTGAAAATAATTAATTTCAGCAAATGAGGGATTAATTAAAATATAAATTAAATGTAAGATAAACAAAGAATTAAAAAAAATAATTACAGTACACAAGATATACTTTACTGGAATTTGGAAATACAACCGTTCTCTATAATACCTTGTGATATTATTCGGCTTGTGCCTATTTAGGTTTTTGCGTTACATAATTTGAGGACCCTATTATTATTATTACTATTATTATTATTATTACTACTATTATTATTATTTAATTTCATTAAAAGGCCTTTTTTATTATTATTAAATTTAAAAATTAAATTAAAAATATAAAATAGAAATGTTTCCAATTGGTTTTTAATTGATTATTATCAATGAAGCTAATGAAAGTCAAATATTGTAAAGGCATACTCAGACAGCGTCGTATGACGCAGCCCGACGCGATTTGTTGTCGCGTCGGGTCTGTGTGAGTTTAACGCAGACGTGATGTGTGCGTCGGGGGAAGTTGCGTCGTAGAATATTAAACATGTTTAATATTTCTCACGATGGCTTAAGACTGTCCCCGACGATAAATCGGGTCGGGCTGCGTCGGCCGACGCTGTCTGAGTTGGCCTTTAGTGTCATACTATTATAATTTTGCTTAAATTAAAGATGTTAGGCTGTTTGTTGTGGCACAAATGCCGCCCGGGCTAGAACTAGGGATTAGCTACTTTCTTTTTGATGGCTCCAATATCGTCATTAAAGTTCGAAAAGTTTGTAATTACAGAGGGCAGCAATCACATTTTAACAAATGTCACACATTATTTTAAAAACTTTTATTCATAGTACCGTTTTCCATATTTTGGTTTTATGTGTATATTCAATTTTAAGTTTATTTATTGAAATAAGTTAACCAGGACTGTTGTAGTATGATTTTGTTTAAATTTCAGACATTACAAATACATTTTAGACGTTTAACACCTTTCAAAAAGGACCATAATAGCAAAATTTAAGCCCTGATATCGGTAAATATCAGTCTACCGCCCTCTATTTTAATTGATCTGATATTAGAACATATCGGTTTGCCGCCCTCTACAATATTTGTCCGCGAATATTGAATGCTACTACTAGTAGACTGCCTTATTGTAATTTTGTAGGTAAATGTACATTATCTGATTTGTAGTGAACAGTAATCAACGTTCTATTAATGTATTGTTTTGTTGTAAAACTGTATTTATGCAGTGGCAAAATAATACGAAGTTCAAACTTCGTTTTATCGATCGGTCGGTCTCCAGGCCTCTCCTTATTTATTTTAGGCCTAGGCTAGGCCATAGCCTAGGGCCTACTACTACTGACTGTAGGCTACCATAGGCCATTAGTCAGATTAAATGCAGGCGTAAGCCTAGCTTGGGCGGGTCTTCTAAATACTAACCCTGGATAAAGTGGAAGGATAGCTTCACTTTGTGTGTAATCTTAGGCTATAAAGAAGAATTAATAATCATATCAATCTTAAATATGTAGGGTATTTTGCCACCAGAAAATGCAATTTTAATCCTTCGGGCTGAGGCCATAATTCCCTTATCAGCTACATATGAGCCATCCTTGGAATATTGTATTATACAGTACTGCAGGGTACAGAGAATTATAGCATCAGGAATAATATCTTACCAGCAGCAAAATCTATAAAATGGTACGATCCATCTCAATCAACGTCAACGGTGTACAGATGCTGTGACACCAACACATTTTAAACATGAAATTTAGGTGTAATGTAGCAACATTTCGAAAAAATATTTCACTAGAATTCTTCTATGATCATAACTAAACACCAAGATACAAATATTTAATGAAATACTTTGAGGAATTATTCAATATTCTGACAAAATGTTTAGAGGTTTCACCTAAACCATAGTGCTCGCCTATCCTGGCTCAATGCAAAATGCGTCTATGGTAAACTGATCATTCAGACCCTCCTTTCATATGGTAAAATGACAGACCCTTTTTTCAACCAATCAAAATAAAACTTACATCAAAAGAATCTATGAATAATAATGTTTCTTTTTAGCAAGTGTGCAAGAAGCTTTTCTTATGGTGAATGCTCAACAAAAAGCGATTTGAAGACAACAGAACCCGAAAATCGATAAAAATGGCCTTTTACACGGGCTCCGGTCATTGTAGTTTCTTACGAAAAATGCAAAATGACAGGGACTTTTTTAAGCTTTTGAAATTCAAATATAAAAAAACAAGTTGCCTACTGTAAATAACTGTATTATAACATATCAAAAGTACAGAATTATTATCAGGTAGCGGAGAACGGACGATGTAAACACAAAAATTGGCAATTTAACCCGAAAATACCAGCCCGCGGACAGCATGCCTCCCGCTCTGCCAGTAGCTTGGTCGAAAATGTTGATCATAAGATCCATATGCTCATCATGTTACTCAATCAATGACTTCAAATTTAATTTCACAAGCAGCTAGGGCCTAAGCCTACTTATATTAATATTAATTCAATGCTGCAGTGCATTATTTTTGTGGTTAATGACCCAATCAATGTATATTCAACGTAATACAGTAATAATACTAATAGTAATATTATTAATTTTTTTTTAAATGTCTTTCAACTATTTGATATTTTGATTGTAATTATGTTTTACAGATAAACTGCATTTTGAAGAAATGGTCTGGAATATTTTGACGCTATGATATTATTGCATGGTCAAGAACAACTTGAGGTATATAATTATATTAAATAAGATCAATTAATTAATTGATTTGTATTTTGTATATTAGTTAATGTTTTGCCATTGTTTTAATTAAAGTTTTACTGTATTTAGTTTTTTGCTAAGCACTTCCAATTATTCTATGATTTCATCATATTTATCGCTCATATTTTTGTAGTTTATATAAAAAGCACAGTATTGTAATTATAATTGTTTTAAAAATAAAACATACATTTCTTCATCTATTTTATTGTATGTTGTATAAAAGAATAATATATACAACAAAATAATATCCAAAAGCAATAAATCTATCATAAATTAAATAATAGTAAGTAAATCTAATAGTTGAATAAACCATTAACCAATCAAACTACTGTATACATTTTTTACTTTTCTTTTTTGATTTTTAACTCCAAGACAGAAATAGATCATAAAAATGTATCATGCACATGAATCATTAGAGATGATAACTGATACATATTTCAAATAATGTCAGGTACTGTATTGTAAATTTAAATAAATATTTTACATGGGTTACTTACATTTACAGTAGTTCTATTTGTTTATGTAATAATGAAATAGAAAATTTAATATTTTTAAATTATTTTGTAATAGTAAATAGTAATGTAATATAAAAAAAAACCATTTTCACTACAAACTGTAATCTTTTTCCGTACCCCTCCCTTCCCTCTGAAAGTGTACAAAGCAAATGTTGATTTTGCAAAACCATTCTCCATTTGTGAAGTCAACTAAAACACTACTTGGCTGCTTGAAAATGTATATTATCCATGGTTGAATTATGGTCATACAAAATCTATTATTTTATATCATGTTATTTTGAATCAACATTTTCATGCATATATAAAAGAGTACAAATTTGTCTACCCCTAGCATACAGTACTGTTTGTGCACTTGTCGAGATGTTGATAAGAAATATCCCTTACATTTTTTTAATAATCCCCTGGTGATTGATGCATGCATTTTTAGCATTATGTTTTTTTTTACGGTAATTAGGCATACTATAAAGAAATAAATGTCTGATAGAAAATGTAAAGATATTTTTTTTTAATGTCTTGACTCTAAATGATTATAACTAATTTTCCCCTTTTTTCCCTTCTAGGACATATCTTGGAGATGTGATGCATGGGAATTCATTGTGATGTATGGGAATGCATAGAGCATACAAGTTGCACAGACATTTGCTACTTTAAACAAAAAAGCAGGACATTGATAATCCATAGGAATCCATAACATTCAGCTTACAGAAAGTGCATTTTAGTGATACTGCAGTATTTTGTATTGCATAACCAAGACTACTATAAATAATATTGAAAAATTTGAAAATTTGATTATTGTATGATGATGGTACCTTAGTTATTGTTTGTTTCAGAGAAATCAGATTTATATTCTGAGATGGATTGCGAATAATTAATGCTGATGGATTTTGCCATTAATAATTTTCAATGCTACTGTATATTAAAAAAAAAAAAATCTTGTGTATGTAATCATTTATTTATTTAAGGTTTCTTAGAGAAAGATTAGTGACTGGCACTTCTTCCCAAGGAATGAATGTAGGAAAATGATAACTTGAACAACAGTTAAGTGTTTTATGAATTAGAATACAGTATGCATTGCATTGTGGTCTACACTAATTTATAAACGTAACGGTCGTTGAGCTCAGCTTTTGCTAGACTAGCTAGTGAGTGAGAGGTATGGCCTTGATCAGCTATATGATGCATTTTTGTAGTAGTAGGCCTAGGCCTAGTTGATAGGCCTCTCTAGGCCTGTCACGAATGTAGAGAATTATTCCTCATCAGAAACATATCTTCATGCTATCAGATGATCCGACCATCTTTATTAATATATGCAGGAAAAAATCCAATGCATAAACAATAACAATAAACTAAAAAAGTATGAAATATAAGCCTAGGCACACTGCCCGTGTGCCGCGGATACACGTACGTCAACGCAAAAACCTAAACAAGATGACGTAATTTGACCTTGGCCATGGTGACCAGACTTTCTACCAATCAGAGACATGAATTTCATATGCTAATTAGCCAAACCGTTTAACACACTGTGTAGGGAAAGATAAAATATAGTTCGCTGTTTTCTGTCTTAAAAAACTCATTTCCCGATGTTAGATTTTGACCGATTTTTATTATGTTGTTTTATAGATATTTAACTACCAAATAATAATAATTCTGGATTTATCAGCTAAAGAAACCTTTTGTTGCAAGTTTGTCCACTCAAAATCGTAGATTTCCCTGACTATAGTACTGTACGTAGCTGTATGTATTCCTATATGTTGTGCAGTTTAAAAAGTTTGTTTTGTCTACTCCTGCTTTAATAAACATTTAAAAGGTCAGTAGTTATATAAACACATATGTTGTAAGACCATTTGTTGTAATAAATCCTGAACTTGACTGTAAGTTTCATTTTTCATTTGCTGAACAAGCTAGCCTTGCCTAAACAATCATCCATCACAAGTTTTAGCCTGCCGTGGTGCTGGGGGACAAAGTACGATCCCAGATACAACGAAACTGAAGCAATTGAAATTGTAAAAGTTATGAAGAGGAGTATTTTCTTAACTTGTTCAATATAGTCATTTTAGACATGCTCCTGTAACTTGTATGACCTCCTAAAATGCTCTATTAAATTTCACTCTACTTTTGTATTCCAAATGTGACAAAAATAAGCCTGCATTTAACTTTCGTACTGCAAAGTATAGCATTTGCGGGAAGGAAATATATTACTCACGTAGGCCCTATTTATTTTAATCTGGCTTTGATTGCCCAGTGAGATAAAAATTCGGACTTACTCAAAGTTAGTTAAAAACTCAACATTTTTTATTAGGCCTATTGATTCTGGTTTGAAATTGATTGCCTTTAGTGAAGCAATAGGTTAATTGACCCTTTTCAATAATTTAAGTTGTATTCTCATACATAGCAATGCCAAAAAGGATAGCATCTAAGAAAACAAATAATCCAACAAGTGTCAAGTTTATCAATCGAACCCCCAGACGTGTAAGAATAATATGGCTAAACTTTGTTGGGGAGCCAACTTGGAAAAAATACAACACAAAAACTGGACTTGCACAAAGGGAATTTAGGGTTATTGAGACACATCGGGATCACGCCTGGACGTTCAGAGATCACAACAGTGGAGATAAGATTGTGTATAAGGAGGACGGAATTATTGAAAAGGATGTTTACTACGCACGAGAGTATCAAGAAATCAATCTAGTGCTGCCAATCTTCAGCCTAAGAGTAAGATGTCTGCAAGTTATAAGAAATTTTGTACACATTGAAAATTTCCATCGCTTGCCAATCCCGGAATCACTTAGGGATGAATTAGTACTAGCCCCGGACTTACACATCGTGGACAATTAAATGTCCATTGAACAGCATTAGTCACAAGAAGAAGAAAATTGACTTTTTAATATATTAATATTCTCCCCATGATAAGCTTTAAAATGATAGACTATACTATTGCCAAAGTTTTGAATGAAACTAATATGGCTTCTCTGTACAAAGCATACAATACTGCTGCATTCTTATGCTAATTACTCAGTTTTACATTGGTTTTGGAAGTCTCATGTAATATTTTTTTTATTGAAAAAAAATAAATTTTTGTTTATAATTAAGCAATTCAAATGTGGAATTGAATTTTAATTTTTTTTTTAACTCATGACATACAGTGTATTTTATTAAATCAGTTTGATCAAAATATTGTTCAAATTTTCGATCATGCCATTTGTTTTCTATATATATATATATATATATATATATATATAGGATGCTGCATAGGAAACTCTAATACATCGATGAAGTGCGAAGATATAAATATAATCATATATTATTTATTATTATTATTTAGTTTACTGTAATTTGCATATTTCTAGCGCATAGAGACCTATGTATTATTTACAAATCCCACTTATCATATTATTATATATAGTTATAGATATATATTTAGAGAAGCGTGAAAAAGAATATCGAAAAAAGATGAATTCAGCGCCTGTTGTAGTTGGTCAAACAAGAAATGTATTTATCTAAATTCGATCACAAATATTCAAACTAGTTCAATCACTACTTAATCTAATTCCTAATTTCCTATCGAATAAGGTCAGTTGTATCTGGTGGTACACGTACAGTAAGTACAACTTCTGTGGATACAGTTGCAGTAATCAAAAAGGCGATTTACTGTTATGGAACGACACGATCATATCAAGCCAGACCGCACTTATCTACAGTTCGATCACATGCAATTGATTGCTAACTCTTGTTTTTGATGATGTGAAAAGTCGTCGCGGAGTTTCACGGGGACGTTTCACAATGTTGGTATCTCTCTATTTACGACAGTTCTGAGTTCTAGCAACTAATTACCTCGTATTTTGCATAAGTTGCAATGGAGAATTGAATACTTTTAAGGTAAGTGATTATGTCTCACGTTGGAATTAGGCCTACTTTTGGCATTTACGTGGCGGCTAAAGCTACGCCACACCAGCAGTTTGTCAATGACATGGTACGTAGTTTTAGGTAGGCTAGTAGAAGAATAAAAGGTATGACTAACCAGGGAGTTGTTATAGGACTAACCTAGGCCTAGGCCCTACCCCTAGTTTTGTGTTACTGTAGTAGGGGGTAGCCTAGACAGCTTAGGGCCTAGAGGGCTAATGTTGATACAAGTATTGGCCATAGTCATAAAGGTTAACTAGGAGAAGACCCCTGCCCTGGTAGTGGTATAGTAAGGTGGTGGTATAGGCCTAGAGGAATTATATAAGAAAAAGAACCCACAATTTTTGGGTCCACAAGCTTCCCCTGGCTTAACATAACAATTTGATTTTGAATATTCTTCTGTTTGTAGGCTGTAAATACATCATGGTAGCATCACATCTCTGGGGGGTGGACAGTTTTGGAAAAGTCTACACCCTGTCCACCGACAGTCAATACTGGGAACTGAGGAACAATGCTTTCAAGGGACGCAACATTGATTTCAAAAGGGTCTCGGCTGCTCGGCAGTGTGCGTGGGGCCTAGGATGTAACCAGCATGTATATGTGTACGTACACAACACGGATGTTCCAATCAGATATCAAGAATACACATACGAAAATCAGGTGAGATTCATTCGTGATGCGAAAGAAATAAAGTTTGTTTTTAAATAACAAAAATTGTTTGGGCATTAAATATGCATGGAAAAGTTTTTTTTGTAGAGCCTATTTCACATTCAATGAGTATATTGGAATCAGGACTAGTGTTCTGTTTTCTAGCTATTGAAAAGTTTGTCATGGAACCTAGTAAATAGTCAGTACAGTATTTCTTCAAAGTCATTTATAAGGATTGTAAACATACAATTTTCAATCACTTAACCTGCAATCTTCATTTTTGAAAATTTATGTTATTTATCTTAGTCTCAAGAAAGGAGAAGTTGACCAAATTTGTGTGATATGCTCATATTTGGACATGATGATGTCATATTATACCTAAATATGTGCATATTACAATTTTTTTATCTCATACAATTTGATAATGTGGGCAGCTTAAGTTCTGTTTGACAAACAACTTTTGTATGCCCATATATAGTCATAATGTGATGTCATGATGACCATATTTAGGCATGTCACATAAAATTTTATGGTGTGGACAAGACTTAAGCTCTGTCTACACTATCAAATTTCCTTTGACAAAAAAATGTGACATACCCATATATAGTAATGCTATGCCTATATATGGTCATGGCGTGATGTCATAATGACCATATTTGGGCATGTCACATGTTTTTGTCACACAAAATTTGATAGTCTGGATAGAGCTTTAACATTTTTTCATTCACATTATTAAAATTCTTTTTTGGTTAGAGATGGAATCCGATTCATGGCTTTTCTGCTCGTTCATTATTCCCGACTGATCGCAATCCATGGAGTAATGAGACAGGCTCCCGCACTACAGTTGAACAGAAACTTTTCTGTCTACCATCGGAGCATTGGAGCTGGGAAGGAGACTGGTATATTGATGAGAACATTAGAGGTCAACCAACTGGGAGAGGGGTATGACATTGCAATCTTGTTATTGTATTTAATACTCAACTTTATTTACCAAAGAGTACCCAACATAGCAGCATGCTGACAATCATGTGGCCCCCTCACATTAAAACATACAGTAAATCAATTCGCAAAAAAGTAATTAAAAAAAATGAAAGTACAGGTCTTCCTACAATTAAGGACCACTTTGTGGACAGAGGCTTCCATGGTCTTTAGCAGTTTTGGTTTCTAATTAGAGTAATTAAAATAAAAGACAATTGTTAATTTGGGGCCCCCAGAAAAGTAATCTTTAATTGGAGGTGGTCTTGAATTGGAAGAGTCTTTAATTGGGGAATACCATACTATGTAATTAAAAAAATATGAATTATGTTGATGTTAATTAGTTAAAACAAAAAGACAGTAACTCCGAAAAGAGGCAGATACATTTTGAGATTCAATGTTTCGATCTATTTTATCATTTTCAAGAATACTACTACTAAATTAATTAGTATCATGAGATTTAATACATGTGTAAGATTTTTATATCAGTATTTATAGTAGGTCCCTAAACATGAATTTGTTAATAATAACAATAGACAACCTTCTTACAAAAAAAACATAAAATAGGTAATATATTGTATTTTTTGTTTTGTATGTTAATGTTACTTATTTTCTTTATTTATTATTATCATATATTTATGATAAATGCATTGCAAATGAAAATGGAAATTGAAGTTTTCGCAATTAAATATTGTCAAAGAAAATGAAAATAAGAAAACTTAACCATGAAAACTTAACTATGAACTATCCTAAAACTAACCACTAACAATTTACAAGAGAATCAAGTCAACATTCGTTAATCTTTGAGCCAGTTTTACACTATAGTAAACAAAATTATCCACATGAATCCAAAGCGTCGTTTCATGAGCATGTGCATTTACATTTCTATCGGAGTTTTTTGCTTCATCGAAAACATAGTTTGAATTGTTTCTACTCTACTTTTTGCGAAGAGAAGAAATCCAATTAAATTCACCAAGTGTAAAACCGGCTTTATCTCTCTATTGAAAAGGGATGGCAACATGCAGTCAACTTCAATGCAAACGACCGCTACACTTCGGATAAAAAATGGAACTCTTGTGTAAGGCGGAGAAAATGGATCCGGTATCGTCAGTATGTTGCAATGGATGCTTGGGCAAAAGTAGGTTAATTTATATTCCATAAGTAAAGGAAAGTAGGTTAATAATTGGGTGTAATATTATCAGTTAACCTGGCAACCAATGTACCATTAATCAATGCATACAGTACCACCAAAAATACAAAGCATGGCATTGGCTGTGGCTTCCATTTAATTCAAAACAATGATATTCAAATCATTAAACTTGATGAGAATATAAGCAATTTCTGTTGCTTATAAAGCATCAATCATTATTTTTTTTTAAATATCTGTATTTGAGTGATAGTGATAATAAACAAACAGCATGGCAGTCTAAAACTTAATCTACTACTTGTCAAATTCCTCTTCTGTTTCAAATAATCTTCCAACTGACCTTAGGGATATTTCAGATCATTATCATTTTAAACATGCACTCAAGACTTACTTGTTTGCCTAAGTGAACTATCTTCTGCATTTTCATTTTTGTGTTTATTTGGTTTTTGTACTTGAGGTTGTACTATTGTGATGTATGGGGTTCCTGAATGATGACCAATTTTATGCCTGCCACTGTTTTCCTTAAATTTTTTTTTTGTTAAATATCTGTATTTGAGTGATAGTGATAATGAACAATGGATTTTATTTGTTTGTAAATTTAATGAGGAAGAAGTTACAGCTCAAATTAGAAATACTTATTGTAATGTTTAAAGAGGTCTTGCTTGGAATTCTTAATTCCACAACAATTGTTGTCTCATATTGTTGGAAAGGCAATGCCATGGTGGAAATTTCCCAAATATGAAACGTTGCACAGTATTTGTTTAATACAGTAATAAATAAACAACATGGCAGTCTAAACCATGCACTTATTAATAAGGTATTTATAAGGTCCAGACTGAACCCTAATCTTTGTCAAATTTCTCTTCATAACATTTTATTTGTAAATTTACTGAAGAATTTTTGAGCAAATTAGAAATACTTATCATAATGTTTAATGAGTTTTGTTTTGAACTGTTCTACAACAATTAATGTCTCATATTGTTACAAAGGCAATGGAAATTTTCAAAATGTAAAACATTGTATTTATTTATGTATTTTTGTTTTTATGTTGCACTTTTTGTGGTAAATAAATTTATCAAGCACACTTTGAATACTGATTATTACTGATTTACTATGCTGTTATTTAAATTAGTAATACAACTGATATATTGTTATATTATTTAATTACACATTTGCAGGTACCTAGCCTCCATGCAGACCCTGTAGAAGAACCATTTATGGATCTGGCAGTTGGAGGCTATGAGTTGCCAGGTCAACCTGAAGGATTTCTGACAGTGTGGACTATAACAGCTCTAGGAAAGGTAATAAAGGGATGGAGTTGTCTATTTTGAGAAAAAAAAATATAAAAAAAACTCAATATTTGAATTTCTTTTTATATTTAAATGAATAGTCTCTCAGAGATTTTCTTACAAAAGAAGTTATTTAGTGTTAAGGCGAGGCTTTTTTTATACCTTGTTTCGTAAACTTATTATTTTTTAAGATTGTCAGAGAAGGGCGAAATAAAATAAAAAAAGTTTGTTTTTTTATTTAGCAAATAGTTTTGCTAAAAACATCCAGATGGAAGAGAAATTAAAAATACAATTTTATTGGTGAATGTAAAAAGTGTAGTAATGAGATGGTTAAATGCTTTAAATTTATATAATTAGAATGAAATACACATATCATATTTCTGGAGGTTTTAAGGCAGCAGCGGGCGTAATAAAGAAAAGATTTTTATTTTTTTCTGACATTTCCATTTTTTATGGCAGCAGGTGCTCTAATTGGCCAAAAATAAAATTTTATTTTTATTTGAAATCATCATTATTGAAGGGCGGCATGTTAGCTAAACAAGGTATGAAAAAAGTCTCGTCTAAGCTCTGTCCAGGCTATTACATTTGATTTGAAAAAAAACATGTGACATGCCTAAATATGGTCATGATGACATCACATCATCACCATATATAGGTACATCATGACTAAATATGGGCATACGACAGATTTGATACTCGGGATATTTAAGGATATATTGTCTATGTTAAGCTAAATGTTATGAACTTAAAGAATTTAATTTAATTTTAACTGCATATTTGTGGTTGGGAAACATCTTAAAAACCTTAATTCATTTATAAGCAACAGGTTATTTACCAATATCTTCATTACTTATTAGCCCATATCATTACATTTCATAATTTGTGTATGTTCAAATATACTGGTATAATAAAATTTATGCCACATTTATAACCTGTTTTATGTAACAACAGTCTATTCTACAATATAAAATAGTTTAAGTCGAATAATTTTTAAGGCGATCTTATTTTACATGAAAAATGTTTTTGTTTTCCATTTGTGACGTGCAGTAAATATTGCAAATAGGACATGCTTACATAACCACCTATTTCTGGTTAACTGTCTTTAAATTTGTTTTAATGGATGTTTAGATTTACCCTATAAATAACTATGTCTTTGATTACAATTAAATTAAATATGCATTTGAATGTACTGACAACATTAAAATGTATTCAATCTAAAACATTACTTGTTTTCAGGTATTTTGTCGTCATGGCGTCAATAAAAAATGTCCAGAAGGCGTGAAGTGGGTCGAGATCCCGATAAAGGATGGGAAGGGCATGGTCCAGATCTCTGCCGGACCAACTGGGATTGTCTGGGGGGTTACGTGGGATGGCGTGTCTGTCGTCCGTATTGGAGTGTCGAGGGATCATCCTTTTGGTCAGTTTGTCATCTTATTTTGTCTATGTAATGTTTGTTGTAATGTAATTTGTTTTTAAAGATATATGGTACATATCTCATTCAGTTATTTAAAATTATTGTTATTGTTCTGTCTTTGTGAGAGAAATGCTGTAAAGAAGTGAAAATAAATTTGATTTTCTTTTTTTTTTATTCAGGAACAAGTTGGGAATATGTACAACCACCACCTGATATAAGGATTTGTCAGGTTACAGTCGGGTCAAATGCATTATGGGCGATTTCAACAAATTACAAGGTAATTTTTTTGGTTCCAATAATATAATCATGTTGATTTTGTTGTTCTTGAAAAAGAAATAAAAGATACAATGACAACATAAAAAGAAATGTAAAAGCAAAAAAGGTAAGGTGAAAGATAGGAAAAGAAAAGATAAGCTGAAGACAAAAGCGAGGAAAATAAAAGATTTGATGTTAAAAAAGCATTTAGAATTGATAAAGAGAAGTGATTTGAAAATAAAGAGATTTTTAAAACACTGCTTTGACACACAATTTTGTGGAAATGTGCATATTAAAAATCTTTATTATTATTATCACTGCTATTGTTTTTATTCATTTGGCATATTGAAACTTATCAACAAATTGATCAGAATAAACATTAAGACAAAAAACCAAAAAACCAAAAAAATGTAAGATTTTCAAAAAAATTTCAGTTCAATATATAAATCTTAGGCAAATATCAAAGCAGCATGTTATATTTAATACTTGTATTTTCTAATATTTAAGAGAACTTTTTTTTTTAGGTTTGGTTCCGTACTGAATTTGATGCTAAGAAAGCCTTGCTTGATAAGAAATATGCCACAGGAGAATCTTGGGTGCTGATGATAGGTCAAATGTCATCGATATCTGTAGGACCAAATGATCAGGTTGGTTGTTATCATTTGTCTTCAGGATTAAAGCTGCAAATCAACTCATTCTACTTTAACTGAACAGCTGTAGCCCTACAATATACATTTGGAGGGCTAAGCTCTTTGATAAGGGTTTGTCAATTTTTGACAGTCCAGTAGGGTCTGGGGTGAAGCCTTTGTGGAGGTCCAGGTTGTTAACTCCCTGGCACCTAAAAATACAGGTCAATTTTTTGGCATTTTAAGAAGTTCTGAGATATTTTAGCTAAAGAATTTTTCAGAATTAAAATTTTTCTCTTTTTGTTCAGACATTTTTCTCCCAAGGGGGACCTTGGCTTGACAAAATTGTCAATTTCTGTCTCTTCAACACTATTCATTTTCGGTAGTTGAAGAAGTGTTGAAATGAACAATTTAAAATTTATTTTTTTTCTTTATTATTTTTTATCTTGTTTCACTTGTTGATTCTGACTTGTTGATTTCTTTTAGGTATGGGCAATAGGCTTAGAAAATCGGCTAGTACACTTTAGAGTAGGAGTAACCACAAGTGAACCTAGTGGACGCGAGTGGCGTGGTATTGAGCTACAGGAATGTGGACTGTATGACTCATCAAGTCTCGCTGAGTCATCATCTGTTGGCATTAGCGAAGAAAGTGGACTTAGTCGACGGATATCTAACTCATCATCGGATGCAAAGAATTTTGGTGCTGTAGATGATTACGATAATTCCAGGTCGCTGTCTGTCTGCGATTCCTCACTGACGACTGGTTTTCAAGACGCAAAATTGAATACAGTCAATTCAAACTGTTCAGGAACAATGGGCATTAAATTACTACAGGATTTGGAGGATGGTTTACGTCAGCTTAATTATACGGAAGACACAGGCCCACGAGAAATGCCAGTTCACATAAAAAATCTTTCAGTTAACGGCATTAGAAACGAAAATAATCAAATTAATATGTCATCCATAAGTCTTCCCAATGTAACGCCTTCCTTAGCAGATCGTGCAATTTTGAACACTGATGTGAAAGAGGTAAAAAACACTCCTGCTAAACACTGTGAACGGACAATGAGCTGGCACTCAGATGCTCCTGATGAGATCATCGACTTCGTAAATGACTTTTCTGATGATGAGGTTCTTGAGGGAACTGAGAAAGAATGTGCTGAACAAAGTGATGCTCATGATGGAGACTTAAATACAGAAAGGAATGTACCGGAAGCGGAAGGAGTCAGTGATCAGGAAAAATTTGGTGAAATTACGTGCAATATTGAGGCAACTGAAATACAATGTAAAGAAGCAGGGGACAATTATTGTGAAAACACATGTCAGAAGACTGTCAGAAATATATGTCAAAGGGAGGAAGCAACCCCAAATGGGAACATAGGTAGCTCAGCAGCTATTGATGCTAAAGGAGATAGTGCCATTGATGTCATGCATTCGTACGAGAAGCTTACGAAGGTGGAAGAGACGTGCAATAAAGATGAGACGCAAGATAGCGGGATTGATATTGAAAGACACAGTTCGATGAGTCGGATTCACAGCCAGGAAAGCGTTATGGAAAGTGCGCCCTCAGTGGATGTACCGACAGAACTGAAGTGGGTGGTAATCAGTGGTGGAGGATGTATTGTAGATACTACTGCACCAATGACTTGGTTTCTAACAAGTGAGTTGTTGAAATTTTAAGTATACTGCCAAAATCATATCATCCTTTGTATAAAGTGTACCCGCTCTTATGAAAAATACCTTCCACCCTCTCCTAAAATCTGCCTACATCTCTGTTTATTTACCTACCGATTCCAAGATGAAGCTAGAGTAAAAATCATTGATCTGAGCTGTCATGTGGGCATCTCCTTTTCCTTGGTCTTTGGCCTTAAATCTACAGTAACTTGTACTGGTACTGGTACGGGCATTTATAATGCGCCTCTTCTTTGCGGTTATAAAGCGCAGTTCCTTTCCCTGGTCATTGGGTCCACATGCTAAGTGTTGCTGCTGGTAATCAGCGCAGGAGCATGTAACCCCACCAGATTCCCATTTATACTCCTGGGTGGAGAGAAGCAATGCAGATAAAGTGTCTTGCTCAAGGACACAAGCGAAATGCACAGCGAGGGATTGAACCCCGACCTCGAGGTTGTGAAACCAAACCGTTCCCGCTGTGCTAATCCGTTTCTACTTTACCTATCTTATCACAAATCAGAATCCCCTTCCTAAATATGAAACTTTTACTTCTTTTTTTTCTTTTTATTGTGTTACAGGTCACCCAAACAGTGTGGCCTACAACCGAATAGAAGAAGGTTCTTGGAGATGGTTAGTACTTAGGCGTTTGCAGGAAAGACGTATCAGAGAAACTGCCAAATTTGAGCATTATGAAAGAGCTGTAGAAAGGGTAGGCACATAATGTCATATCTTTGTTTCTGTGTTTTGGTTTTTTTTTACAAATTTGAAATCGTACTAATAATAATGATAAATATATCAATATTAATAAAGATAATCCTCAAAATATCTTAAATATACATGAATGAACAATGTGTTTAATGGTTTTCCACTGCTTAATTAGTATCAAGAATAGAATTCACCAATTATTAGCATCTACTAGAGTGTTCCTGTTCTTTGTAGTATGTTGTTGGTGGTGGTTGTGTTGGTATTGTCAGTGTTGGTACTAAATTCATTGTTATCATGGTAGCTGGAGTTTGATAAGTCTGATTCTGTTTTCACTTTGCAGAATGAAAAAGGGGTAATAAGAAAACAGCCTTTATAATATTGGTACTATATGGGTATGCCAATTTCTCATGTACTAGATAAAATTCTTTGTTCATTAAGGTTAATATTCTTCTCCAGAGTTCGTGGGTGAAGGTAGGACGTATGCAATATTTAACAGAGGGACGTCGACGTCAGTGGGTGGACTGCACCACTGAGCTTGAGAAGGAGCTTGATGGGAAGGGAATCAAACACAGCAAGTTTACCTGCCACTACACAATGTATGGCAAGCCCAAAGTAAGTAACAAGAGCCTACCTTAAGCATACTGTAATTGTTAGTGTAGTGCTACTGTTTAGAAAACTTGTGGAACTAACAAGAGCCTACCTTAACATGCAGTAATTATTAGTGAAGTGCTACTGTTTAGAAAACTTGTGGAACTAACAAGAGCCTACCTTAAACATACTGTAATTGTCAGTGTAGTGCTACTGTTTAGAAAACTTGTGGAACCCTTACATTATGATACAATTTTAAAAGAGTGCAGTGCCGGATCCAGAATTTGAAATAGAGGGGCCGAGCAGGCTGATTTTGAGAGGTAAAGCAAGGGTGCCACTAACTGCAGCCATAATATCGGCGCTGGTTTTGGCCTCTCTACACCCAGGTTGCGGTTGGTGGAACCAAGTCTTATGGGATAAGGACTTAAAATGGAGGTCCAGTAAATACAAAGAACCCATTGCATATCTCGGAAGAGTAGGGAGTTACCCCAAGTGCTGCTTTATGGCGGCTTCGTAGTCACGGACTAAGTCCATACTCAGTTCAACTTAATGTCGCTGCGAATTAAGGGTATTCTCCAACCTCTACCTTTTTAATGAACAATGACATTTTTTTGCCAGTTGCTACTAAATATGACATTAAAACAATATGAAGCTGATTTTGTGGAAATTTAGATTGTCCTAAAGCCTCATTATAGTTTTCATCTGATTTCATAAATTTAGAAGATTTCACCAAATTAATCTGCTCCTTATTTCTTTTGATTTTAGCATATTCAATACCTCTTGAGTGAGATCACATGTGTACTAGAGGTTAATAATGCAGACAGACCAGCATTTGGAATTTACACCGGCAAGAGGGTGCTGGATCGGAAGCCTATCAAAATCAGAGGCAATTCCCATAAAGAGGTCAAAGAATGGGTCAGTAGAATCTTTAAAGTATTAAAATGCAAATTTATTTACTTAGAGCTACAGTTGCACTAATACTATTTTCCCTTTTATTTCTTTTATTCTAGATTGCAGCAACGAGTCTTGCATGCTGTGAGGTTCGTGGCATACATGGTGCGCCCCCTCCTAGAGCCGCTTGGTTTGTGTCGTGTCGTGGGGATGTTTTCGTTCATGAGACTCTTTCAGACATTGACGTTGCCCCATCCAGTAGGATGTAAGTCTGTAGTATATCTCCATTATATGTCCATCTACATGAGACCTCAGTTTATCTACCCTCCCTCTACTTGTCTAAACTCTATGTACCATTTTATTGTTCTTGTAGGTTTTGGCGTCAAATCGGTGGCCACATGTCAATTGTTGAGACGTGTGCTGCCGGTATTGTCTGGGGGATTGGCATGGACCATACCCCTTGGGTGTACACAGGGGGATATGGTGGGGGAATATTCAAAGGTAAATATTGTTGAATCTTAATTCAACTCTATTTTATTATAATACAGTTCATTCAATGTTTTTAACTTTTTGAATTAAATTTTAAAGGATAATATTTTCTATTTTATACTGATCGTGTGTGCTATATAGTGTTTGATTTTTATTACTTATATGCTATTTATTTGATGTTCATCTCAAAATGTACTAACATTTTAACAATTGAGGAATATTGTATCTAGTATGTTGTATCATTAACATAAAAACACTCTAGGTAGCTAGAAAATAGTGTGAATACAGAAAGAATGTCATTATATGCATCATATAAATGTATACATACACTATCTGATCAATAGTGACTTGGTTTTTTTAGGTATTGACAGTAGTACTGTTGGTATCAATACACAAACAGACACAAAGAATATCTACATCTACGAGAACCAACGCTGGAACCCAATTGAAGGCTTCAGCTACAGGTAGTTTAAACATAAAAAAATTGATTGAAGTCTATTCAAAATACTTGCAACTGTTGTGCCTTTAGTAATGATAATGATAATAAAAGTTTTAATACTGTTATATTCTGGTAAACTTCTTCCTAGGGGCTTCCCAACGGATCGTTACACCTGGAGCAATGAATCAGGAAGACAAGACTGCTCGATGGAAAAAGTCAACCCACCATCTCAACACTGGAACTGGGTAAATAATTCAACAAAACACTTATACCATGTTTATTCAAATAAACGCTCCAGATTAGAAAATATGTAATTCTACTGGAGTAGAAAATTAATAGTATGTATTGAAAATGATGTTGCTTCAATTAGATTTGTTTACAGTCATTTAGGGGGGCATTTATTAGTTGAAAAAATAAGTAGTGTAGTGATTAAGATCTCCAACCAGAACATTGGGCTCAAGTTAGAGAACAAGCATTTTTTGTTCAAGTGTTTATCTGTTTCCCCTCAGCTTAGTGACTATTAGTTGTTTATGCTTTTCATATCCTCCTTTTTATTCAGATTACTGATTGGACAGTTGATTTCAATATCTCCGGGGGAACTGACCCAGAAGGCTGGCAGTACAGCAGGGACTTTAAAAGGTAATGTGCTGATGCTTATTGGAATGAAAGAGTGGAGATACTACATGATGGCTTAGGTGCCTGTCCTCCAATCTGAAAGTCCAGAGTTCAAATCCTATAATCCCAAGGACTGTACATAAAATTGCACTATAGCCATAATGCCATAGTGTTGGGGCTGTGATCAATTCATAACAATTCTTAACTTGTGTTTAACTGATGTTGGATATCATTTTCTCTTACGTATTTTACTAATATGAATCAGTAAGTCTACTTAGTAGCTACTTGATGGATGGAATTGTACTAAGCATGTTTGTAAATGCAGGGTTTTGACAAAGGAAGCCATGTTAAAAATGTTTAATTGCACCCCCCTGCCCCGCCTTCCCGAGCTATGTAAGAGTGGCCTACGGTGTATATATATATTTTTCCATTTTAGTTCTATCATTTTAGCTCATTTATTATGTACTGTATTACTTTTTCATCAACATGTTGCACCCATCTGAAGCCCATATTTTGTTAAATCACAGAGGCACATATAGGCATGTAGTGGCACACATAATGATTAGATAGTTCCACTAATTCTGGTTTAAGTGTTCCATGATTGTTAGTTGGTGTTCCATCCAGTAAGTTTTAGGTCATGGTATAATAAAGCAATTAATCAAATCAGTTAACTATGGATGATGGACCTAAGCCTATTGTAGCTTTTGTTTGTACAAGGGGTGTCATAGAATTTAGCGTGTAACCGGCTATTGATAAAAGACAGTATGGTAACCAAAAAGGAATTTCAACAACGCATTGCCTGATCGCTGTCTCTTATACACATCTAGATGTGTATAAGAGACAGATATTATACTGTGTTTATAGACAATGACATAATATGGTTGTGGCTTGGACTCTCAACCTTGAGGTCAGAGTTTTGAAACACTCACTGTGGAAGTCACTTGTGACCTTAGGCAAGCCACTTTGTCTACGTTTGTCTCTCTCTATCCTTCTATCCTGGAGTATAAATGTGTACCTGGTAGGATGTTGTAGCATTGAATTTACTAGTATCGTGCTCTGAACAAGTAGCGTACGACTAGGTATACTGCCCAGGTAACAGAGAAGGTAGGCTCTTTGTGTTGGTTTGCCATTGTATGTTATCCGGTTACCAGGGGTAATAACGCTCAGCGCCTTTCATCATTCAATTTTGAATTGGCGCTATATAAATATTTGGGTATTATTAATATTATTATTAAATAATAGAATAATAGTCATTACAATATAAATGGGTGAGAAAATTGGTTCAAATTCATGTAGTGTATGTGTCACATAGTTTAGTGGATGCCTCACTTACATGCACATACAATATTTGGCATCCATCTTGTGCTGGTTGATTATTATCAACTCTTTGTTGCTTCTTGGATAGCGAGAGGGATGTTTCTTTTATGTCATTTGGTATCCCGTTGTACTCAGCCGCTCTCAGCATCACGCCGAAGAAGAGGAGACCAAAACCAAGTTCTAGATCATACTCAAAGTGAGTTGTAGGTTGTCCTCAAAGTTAGTATTTACTCAGTAATTAGTCAAGTATGAAATAACTGGTACTGCTGAATTAGAGCTTATTTTAGCGGAGTCACACAGGGAATACACTGTACTTCCTGATGGAACCTTTGACATTTGATCGGGAGTACTTCTGCCAAAGGTAATAATGGTGTAGCGGAATGAATTAAGACTTTGAAGCCTTGTGTAAAACATGTTATATCCTCTGAATTGACCATTAAGCCATTGGTGCCATGTTTGCAGAGGCTCTGTGCACTGAAACAAAACAACTGCCTGCATTATTCATAAGAACTAAAGAGGCTATATTCTAGTATACTGACCTGTTCTGTCATGCCCATGAATGTGTTAGTGGAAGGAGTTGTTGCTTGAACCCCTTAATGGGGAATCTCTGCTGCCACCATCAGTATGACTTACTATCTAGCTCAGTGGAATTATCAACTCTTGTACATTCACAGACTTGTACACTAACATCTACAAGTAGTGTATTAGAGTGTGACAGCCAGCAGATGTCTGAAAAATGCATGATGTAAATTCACTAACACGTCATCTACCTATCCTATTGTACAGTATTTAAACGTTTTTTACAATATTCATTTTTATTTACATATTCAAATACAATGTTCATAATCATGTTCTGTATCTAAATACAGCTGCGTATCTTGGAGTCTTGAAATAGGGGTGCTGATAGGTGCGCGAAGGTTACATGGGGAGGCTCGATGATTAGGTGAGGGACGTTAGCTTGCAAAATAGGGTGATTATTAACTACTTTAGTGTGATTTTTGGGGGACCACTGGGGAGGACGCAAGTATTTTTTGGGTCCCATGCGCACCCCCTAGATACACAACTGTTTAAATACTAATTTACATTATATTGCATATACCAATTCCATTTTTCAGGGGGTTCCACAAGGAAAAGAACTGGAGAGATGTTGTGCGACGGAGACGATGGGTTAGGTAAGTTGTCTTGTGATGCTAAGCAGTTGTTATAACCTTGCCAATAGAAATAAGAATATTATATGTTATTAATATTATTAATGAATAGTACTAATGTTGCACACTAGGAAATGCCAGCTAGTGACCACTGGCCCTTGGCAAGAAGCTGGACACATGTCTCTGCTTGATATCTCATTACAAACGGACATTCAAGAGGACTGGCACAGTTCTATTGCACTCTGGGCAGTGGCAACAAATGGGGATGTAATAACTCGACTGGGGGTTACTAAACAGTGTCCAAAGGTAGGATAACCTTGTGGTAGTGGTGATGGTGGTGGTGGTGAGGGTGGTGGTGAGGGTGATAGTGTTTAACTATGTTGGTGGTATCATTGTAGTGGTCAAATATATATTTATTGATTTAAGGGTGAATAAATATTTTTAAAAGTTTAATTAGAAATAAATCTCTAGGAAGGGGGGTCTTGTACCCCCTGGGTCCCCCAGCTGGCACCACCACTGGCTCCTTATGCTGCAACTGCTTACGGTGGTGATTCATCATGGTTGATGATGTTTCACATAATACAGAATGGAATGCCAATGTGATTTATCCTGAGCAGTGTGACTAGCTTCATACATCAATTAAGATCTGGTCAGACAAAATCTACATGATTGTTCTTACCTCCACTTTCCATCAACTCTTTTTTCATGATTACCATGCTATTCACCATTTCTTCCATCTAGGGAGTCTCGTGGCAACACATCCCCACAGACCAGCCATTCCAGGCCATCACAGTTGGATGCAGATACCAGATCTGGGGCCTAGGTCGTGATGGCTCTGCCTTCTACCGCAATGGAGTGACGCAGTCTAACCCGGTTGGCACCATGTGGTTCCACGTACCTGCTCCGTCGATAACAGGGTTGAAGCATATCTCAGCTGGTGTAACTGCAGTGTTTGCTATTGATAGTCAGAGTAAGTTTATTAATCTGTCTATTGGTTGTGATATTGGGTTACCAAAGTGGTTATTTTGAGTGCTTAAAATGAATCAATGTTTGCTAATACTGATGATAAATGATAGTATGATGTAGGCAGCAGTATGGCTCAGTTGGAAAATCTTGTGATAGATTGTATAGAAGACCATGTGTTCAATGCTATTGCTGCTTTCCTTTGTCTCATCATACAGTAATGAAAATATATTTGGATACAAAATAAGATCATAAAAAAGCATAATTACAATTTAGAAGTAAACATATTATCACTTATCGTTTGGATCCAATGAATTTATTCAATACTTAGTAATCATATTAATTACATTTGTAACAGACATCTTTTGTTCTATCCTTTGCTGTTAGAACATGTACTGTAAATTCTCGAATAAGCACTGCTCTAGAATAAGCGCCGCACCATGAAACACTTTGAGAAATGGGGTTTTAAATGCAAAGTATGCAGCGTTAAAATGAATAAATAACACAATGAAGACACAAGCATTTTTTTAAACGTATTTTTACGATGACATAGAACCTATGATAGGCCTACTGAACTATGTGAATACCTGAGGTAGGTAACATGGGAACAGGCATCGAAAGAGCCACTGGGGTAGGTATGGAAGGGGTGTCACCTCCTCCCAAAACGAGATTTTTAAAAAAACTGGGATTCTAGATGGCCAGATATGGCTGGGATGGGAAAACTACGCTTATTTTTATTTATTTATTTTTTTGGTCCGTCTGCCTGACAGGCTTTGGCCGATCGGGGGGCCTTGACCAGACCGATAGGGGGCTTAAGCCCCCTCTCCAGTTGTCACCGCCACTGCTGCACTGAAGCCTCCAAAACTTTTATAAGCACCGCAATGCTTATTCGAGCATTTATGGTAGATTAATTTCTTTACTTTTATTGTTTAAAAATAAAGATGTAATCCGTTGTTACGTGTTTCATTGAAGTTTTTTGACACATTAAACTTTAAGCCTAATTGAAAGTGTAGAGTAGAAATGAAGAAATGATATGAAGATTAATGGTAGTATTGATGATGATGGATGATAATTATTTGAAAGGCAATGCTTATTCTTATGTTGTTGTTCAATCTAGTGAATCTCTGGTACAGACAAGACGTTACACCAACATTTCCAGAGGGAACAAAATGGATTCATGTTTGTCAAAAAATCAGGAAAGTTTCTGTTGGACCAAAAGACCAGGTATGCAAATTCAAGATGCTTAATTCAATATTGTGCAGTTGATTTATCTGTTATGTGGATAAATTTTAATTTTTTTGATTCTGTTGATTTCACTTTAGGTGTGGATATTAGCTGATTACGTAGAGGGCGGACGTGGAGTGATTTGCCGGCGGGAAGGGATCACCCCTTCTAGACCTGGAGGATCTGCTTGGGACAAGGGAGCAGGGGTATGTTGGAAATTTTCAATTGGCTTAACAGTAACCAGAGAAACTTAATGTTTTATAGTGAATGATTTTCTAAATGGGAATAATCAACAAACTATTATAATTTCTTGCAAATATAGGGAGGGATTACACATCTTTCAATTCGGGGATGCACGAAGGAGAGCGGACCAGATGTCAAAGTTGAGGATATTGCCAAGGCAACCATATATGGGACAAACATCGAGGAAAAGACAGATATCCCTGTCTATACTAGCGGCAAAGACAATGCTCTTTGTTGATACCAGCTGAAACCTCTACAAAATATAAAGATTTTTTATGAAAAGTTAGAATATATAGTGAATGAATTATTTTATGTAAATTAATTTTAATTATATTTAAATTAAATTAATTTAAATTTGATGCTAATTTAAGTATAGTTTCATATATTTTAGATACATGGTAAATAGATTATAGGCAATGAAATACAAACATGTCCAACATAACCTATGATTGAATTACAATTTTCAAGTAAGTCGGACATCATCAGCGTCTTTCTGCTGCAGGAACTTTCATGTTGATCTATAGATTGTACCATTTCTCCTACTTAGTAGTCCAAAATCAATGCATACATTATATGAATGTATTCATATATTTTAGCTTACTGTTGATGTACGTATTCATTAAAAAATTGTTTATGTATAAGTGTTTAATTATTGTTTGGATTAAATAATAATAATAATTAGCTGTCGTATATTATTATTGAATTATATTACAGATAACATGTTCTGTGGGAATTATTCTTAATTGCCTTTTATGGTAAATGATAATCATGATACTCAGCACGTATTAGCACCCTGGTCATTGTATTCATATTCATTCAGTTATTTCTAAACAGACCAATCTTATTTTGTTAAGTGTTCACAGCCTAACGATCAAAGGAAAGTTTGCCATTTATATCTAGAACACTATATGTCTTCATATGACCTACACACAATCTGTTCTTGGACTAGGGTTTAGTAGAGGACATATCATATACTAAATGAAATTATCAGGAATATTTTGTAGCAAAGACACAAGTATTGATGCTAAGCTTTGATTATGCATTTTAGAATTACGTAAGATAAAGTGAGGCACTTTTCAATTTTATTTGATATTCTGTAGGAAATTTAAGATTATGTATATGGACATACGTTTGATTAATAATATTTTGGTTTTTATTATTATTATTATTATTACTGTATTATTATTATTATTATTGTTATTATTATTTATGTTAATGTCTTCATCATCACCAAGACCATCATCAGCATTGCTGTGCCAAAATAAATCATTATCATCATCATCTCATTTATCACCACCATAATAATCATTAACATAAACATTATCATCATCAATACCATTATCATTACCACCACCACTGCTCTCATCATCACCACCACTATCATCATCACACCATCGTATTCTTGCCATCATTAATCATCATCACCACCACCACCACTGTCACTATCTTTAATAGAGTTCTTTCCATGTTAATCTGCTTAGTGGGTGCTTTAATGGATATACTGTATTTTATAGTGATTGTACATAAGAATGTATTTATATATAATTGCATAGCTATAACTGTGATTTAAGTCTTTGCATATGTGTGTATTGTAATTATCAGTCTATTCTTTTAAGATGATATTATAAAAGTCTATTACTGCAATGTACATACACTTATATATGTATATATAGTACTGTAGCCTTACGTTATCAGGCGTTGGCTTAGACATACACATGTACCCAGGTGTATATTGGATACGGACGGCCAAATTCTCACAGATACACATCGGCTGTATTCAATATATAAATTATATAAGTGAAAAATAAAGAAATCTAAATGCTAACGACTTTGTTTAAACGTATATTCTTTATAATGGGTTGTCCGTGTATTTTGATAAGAGGTGAAGTTTCCGATGCAAACGTCTCGGAGGTGTAGTCATTCTGAAACTGCTGAGGGTATAGAGTGATAGTGATGCAAAAAATCAAAATCTCAAGAGGTGTAATCATTCAGGGACTGCCGATGGCATGGTATATTGTGACAGTGAATCAACCAAAATCTCAGTCATTCTAAGACTGCAAATGGTATAGTGACACCGATACAACAAACCAAAGTCCCAGAAGTGTAGATATTCTGGGACTGCCGATGTATATAGACCTAGTGACACTGGTGTAACAAACCAAAGTCCCAGAGGTTTAATCAGACTGGAACTACTGAAGGTATATAGCCCTGGTTCTTAAAAGTCGGCCCGCAAAACAAATTATTCTGGCCCGTGAGAAAAAAATTTTAAAAATCTATTTAAAGAAACTAAAATTAATAACCATTCGATGAATATTTTTTCAATAAAGTGAAAGCCAAAACAAAACATTGGGCCAATGTGAAGTAATGACCCCCACCCAGATCTAGAATTGAATCCATTACCAACCAATCGACAAAAGCCAAAAGATTAGTAGTCTTAGTTCAGCGAAATATGACATAGCAAATTAAAAATAAAATTTTTATCAGAGACTTGTTTTTATTATGAGTACGCCCGAGATTTTACAGGTGATATGTTTTAAGGCTTCAAAACCCTGGTATTTGGTGGATACAGGATAGGTGAATCACACAGAAAATACCGATTGTCTGCCAAACTATGTTGAACAGACTTTGTGGGACTGATAATAAAAATACTGTTTTGTTTTTTCACGATTATGCCTGACTTCATGTTTAGTTTAGAATTACTCCTACAAGATTACTATTACCAGGGAGTTGTTGTATGGACGACGTCCGAGCATGTAACAATATTTGGTTAAAGGCGTAAGAAGCAAGGTCAATATGATAGAAAAAAAAATCTGGTTTTACTCCGAAATAGGGGGAAAAGTCCAATTCAGGAATACTGTCAAGGTGATGTTCTTCAGGGATTGTCTAGGGTATATAGTGAAAAGTTCTGTCGAGAATATCATGCTTTATTTGTCACAAAACCTTGTGATTGTATTCCCATATATGGATGTGATTAGATACCATATCATGCTCATTAATTAACAGTCACAATTTTTTGCCACATTAGGCTTCGATCGTGAACAGAACTTCAGACCTATGATGGCTTTTTGATTTAATGACTAATTTTAGGATCCTTAATATTTCTTCATCACTGTCTTGCCGCATCCGGTGTAAATTGTTAATTTTCTGGGTAACACAGTCTTCATTCGGCATCGGATATACCCATTATTCCAGGTCAATGCAAATAATATATTGTCTACAGAGTGACGCACTGTTTTTGGATAATTTCCGACCCGATCTGTGATGGATGACAGACAAACATCATTTCCACGGCGGTCACTTAATTCTTTACAACATTTCCTTCTTAGGTGACCGTACTTGCTGATCGGCTTAAAAACATCACTTGTTAATGAAAGCATAGCATTCACCAACTATCCTTATTGTGATCTGGATAATTGAGAAGAGAAAACTGTGGGAATTGTAGCGACTGTCCTCGAAGAAAACAGTCAATCTAAACCTCTCCATCTGATTTTATTTCCTGTTTCTTAATATTTTAAGAACGCGTTTTCAAAACATCACAACACGCACTGTGCTGCAGTATTTTGTATTGGAAGTGAATTTTCAACATTTGGTTATTTCACAGGGTAGGCCTATGTTCTCAAAATCAAATTATTTGTTATCTCAAAAGATTTTGCGTAAGGAGAAAGACAGGTAGTTCTGGTTGGCGGAAAATCAATCTCGATTTGTATTGCGCCAAGCGAGGGGGTTATCGCATGCGTTATCGAAGAGCAAAAGTTAAACTTGAATAAATGTGTAAAACAATCTTGGAGACTTCATTAATTACCATTTCGGAATAATCCTATGATAAAATAGGTAAGACTTATTTGTCTAATTATCCACGATCTCTTTATTTCAAGATCATAATATAATATTATTATAGCATCAAATACGATGTTATTTCATTATATATAATATATTTGCTAAAGAAAGGGTTTTTGTGTCCCCAGAGTTTTCATCTTCTTCAGAGAAAAACTACCTTTCCAAAGTGACGTTTCAGTGGACTTTAGATTTTTCATCATACAGAATTAACATAGGCCTATGTTTAGTATGTAAATAGTGGCAATTCAAACATGGGTATTTGTATAAGCCGTTCATATCATAAAAATTAATTTAGTCTCGCAGTCTTTATTGAGACGGAGAAGAAGAAGAATTCAATTATTGAAGGTAAGTGACTTCTGGTCGTCTGCTGGTGTTTATAAAATGACGTTATTGCAATAACAACATTATTCTACCGGTTTTAGTTTGGTCCCCCGGATATTGTTCATTTATGTGTAATAGATTCACAATTGCCATCTTGAATTACAGATTTTCTTCAGGTTTTCACTTTTTTTTAATACGTAATTAAGTATTCCTATTTGATTTGTAATGCTTGTAGACAATACTCCATTGTTAATTGTGACACTGTCTGCTGATAGATTAGATGAAAGTGAACTCGGCTGCTATTTAAATCAGCTGAATCACTATATTGTTATCTGAGACAATCATATAAATTTAGTTGTTTCAGATATAATTTTCTCATTCAAATTTGTATCCCAGGACAAAGCATATTATTCACATTGTGTCTCGCTAACAAAGAGTGCGTTCTTTTTTTTCTGAGTGTTATGTCTATTGTATACGTACATGTTGTGTTTCGCTGTTTTGGCAATACAGTTGTGGCGCTTGTGATTTCTGTTTAATGCTGTATTATGATACTGCCTTGAGTTTTTCCCTGAACGAGGAGATTTGGCGTGCGCTTTATTAAGGAAAAAACGCAATATAATGCCCATACCAGTACCTGTGGCTTCATTGCTAGCTGTATCATGGAATAAACACGGTACGGTACGGTACTGCAAGGGAACCAATGCGTATATTTCACCTTTTTCTTTCTTCTTTCTTTATTGAATTCAACAGTGTAGTTTGTTTGTTTGTTTGTTTATTATTTATTGGCCTCATTATTATAATATCAAAACAAAAAAAGTACATAAATACACACACAAATGAGAGCAAGAGGATAACCCTATAAGCTCTATGAGCTTGTTTCCTCGACCAGTAAAAAGAGAAGCAAATATGTAGTGCATGTAGTGTATCAATGACGTCAATATCACAATCATTATCATCATCTTCGTCATTAATCAACATCATTCATCATCTTCATTATTATCATCATTATTCCCATATTCAACATCAGTATACTAATTAATAATATCATTATTATATATTATCATTTTATTATTATTAATATTAGTATTATTATCATCACCACCATCATTATTAACTTTGATATGTAGATTTTCACTACCCACAAATGACGTCATGAATTGTACGGGAAGCAAGCTACTATCCGATAGCATTGGGCACAACACACACCATACTCATTCAGTCGTAGATGTGGCTACCATCTCGGAAACAAAAATAACGTTACAAAATGCACTTGAAGAACCGATAGAGACAACTAATGATCCCAGAAACATAACCGATAATGGAGAAAAAGCGAAAGAGAAAAGGTATTATGTCAAAGTGTTTTGGAAACTCTTAATCAGTTTGGTTTGTGGCATTATCTTTGGATTTGCTCTGGAGAAAGGAAGAGGTAAAAACAATACAAACTTTTTCTACTTCAATATACATATGTATACATAAAATCAGTTTAATTGTTTAATTCTATTTACTTATGATTGTTTTCAGTGTTTGACCCTCAAAATATCCGAGGTCAGTTCATATTCACTAAGTTTGTAATGCTTAAGATGTTTCTTGCTGCTGGAGCAGTGAGTTTGTTACTTATGGGACTGATGTCAGTTCTACCGCCTTCAAAGAATATGTTGCAAGATGTCAGACAGTCTTTGGCTTCAACATACCAGAGTAAGGGTCTACTGACAACAGTTATCGGGGGATTTATTTTAGGTGCTGGGATGCAATTGTCAGGATCGGTAAGTTAATCAACCAAGGGTGGATCCAGACAGGACGGGAGAATCTAGAATTTACCAATGAAGTTTTTCCAAAAGTTCCCAGAACAGCACAGATTAAACCTGTGGTTCTAAACAACTTTTCTTAATATTGTTATATTTTATGTAACGAAAAATATTGCCTTTGAAATGGAATTCCCGTGTGGTCACTTGTATTATTCGATCAACAGGTGCATTTAAATAAGAATGTAATCAAATGCATTCAAAGCACGGGAATCAGGCTGCTTACATTTTCAATAAACATGCTTAGAAATGCAACAGCTTGGCGCAAGACGTCAATGTGTCACAATTTAAGCTGTCTGGTCAAAAGTTTTCTTATCCCGATTGCAATTCACTGCTGTTATTGTAGAACTGCTGTAGCTTGGTGACGCTTGCCTACCAATCTCAGCACGTTACTGGGCTCACACACTGTCAAAATGCAATTTGTTCTCACAAATATATACCATCTCGATTTCCTGAGTCTCAAAATGAAACTTAGTTTGTAAAGCTTAAAAGGACCCTGTGGTAGATTATCTGGTTCCTTATTATAAATAATAAATGAAATTTAAATAAAATCACCCGTTAGAAATTGTCTATTTCCTTATTCGACAGTGTCCTGGAATGGTGTTGGTTCAAGTCGGAACATGGGTCGGTAATGGTTCTGCATGTGAGTGTAATTTTTTTGTACTTTAACAACAAATAGATTCATATTTATCGAGGCCTCGCCCTTGTAAATGTATATATAGGCCTACATATTGTTTCCTTCATTCGCAGGTGTGACCTTGGTAGCTGGACTACTTGGTGCATTTATATATGGGTTTATTGAGCCTTATTTATCAAAGCTGCTCTCGCCAAAGAAAATGATGCAGAAATTTATGTAAGCTATATAATACTTGGTATAATGTATTTATCATTGTAATTGTATAAAGATAGTGGAGCTGTCGCTTATCATGCATTTCAATTTTATATCAATCATTGCAATACTCATTGATACTCCTCCACTTTTGGAGTCCTAATGAGGTAATGAGGTCGGCTTTACCCACCAGAACCACCAAAGACACTAAATTCTATGCTGAAACGCATTCAGAATTCTGGGGCTCGCTAGAGTCACTCAGGTCACTCCAACAAGGCGACATTTTCATATAACTCTAAAGTTGTACAATGCCCATATAACCCACCGTACCTTGCGTGTCAATATTTAACAATTTGTTATTCTTTTATAGGTTGGATGATTATGTACCGTTACCATTTTCTGTGCTGACAACTTTATGCGGCATGGTAATGGTGGCGATAGTCATTGGCTTAGAGTTTGCTTTTCCTTGGCAAGATGGAGAGCGGGTAATTAAACAACATTACTAATTAAACACAATTGTAATTAAAGTCATGACCTATGGCAATATCGCTGATATAATAATGGTTATGATGTGGATGATAACAATGGAAATTAATAATGATAATAATAATAATAATAATAATAATAATAATAATAATAATAATAATAATAATAATAATAATAATAATAATGATAATATTAAGAATAACATGCATAATTATGTTAATAATTAGAGCACACTCCGAGAGTGAATACCTCCGCCCACATCATAATTCTCCCCTGTTTAAAATTCTCACCCATCTTTTGCTGAAAACAGAAACTCCACCAGGGTTCTAGAGACTGGAGACTGTTAACAAACAGACAAAAACACACCCACTAACACACAAAGAAAATCCGATGAAAATATAACCGCCTTGAGGAGGTAATGAATATTCAGTAGCATGTAGGCTAATATTTGAGGTAACAATTTCTTAATAATAATATCGCATATTATTATTATTTGTTTATTAGGTTAGAAATGACACTTCGGATTGTTTTTTGACTGCACTTGCCTGGCCCCCATACATAAGCGGTAAGCTAATTTTTATTGTCCAACGTTTACTAAAATGTATCACATTGAAAGGACACCAAATCTGTATATCATTCAATTCGATGGCAAATTTTATTATGGATACAATCAATATCACAACACGGTAGAAGCTTCATCGTCGTGACCCTGGGTAACTCCCACCACCACAAGGTTACAAGGATAGACCAGAGCGGGTACTTTCTAGGGCCTGTCCTTACGGTCATATCTGCAAACGTCGAAGGTTACTGTGGACACAATAAGAAGAATATCAAAGAATAAACAGACCATTGATAAATTAAAATGGTGTGTGAGGTGTGACTAACGCACGGGCGTTGCACGTACATTTGCAGTCATTTCGTGTGCGTGCGTCTATATGTCAATTTTTCATGCTGTATTAGGCCTAAAGCCAATAATGCAATGAATACCGGTACATAGGGATATTTCATTTCAATAAGCAATTATTGATCCCTGAATCCTACACATTATATATATATATATATATA
>NW_022686840.1:70986-120489 GCF_011630105.1 Anneissia japonica | reverse complement strand
GTGTTACCTCGTACTCTGGTAACGTATTTATGCTGCATGCAATGGAGTAACGTTAGGGCGGGAGGAAATGGTGTATCTAGGGTGGGGGGTGTATAGGCGTCCCCCCTCAAACGGTCCAGTTGTTAAAAAGCATATAAAATGACATTATTTTGCGAGTTAGCGCCCTCTCAACTGATCATCGAGCCCAACACCACCCCCCCCCCCCTCGTCAGCACCCCAAGATACGCCACTGGCCGGGGGCCCTTTGGCTATCTGATACATTTTAATGGGGAAAGCGACTGGAGTGAGGGGGGTGTGAGCATTTTTATGGTTTACTTCCCCGTATCCCTAGATACGCCACTGTTAGTGAGTGCAATATAGGGGCTGTGACAATGTTATGTGTTTCATTGTGAATACTACAATTGGTCTATCAAAGCTCACCCGTGGTCGTATAAACTAATTTTAAAATTATTGTATGCATAATAATACATATTATAATATTGTTATATAATAACAATAGCCTATTAGTATATGGCGCTTATATTATTGAAAGTTCAACGAACGATAAAAAGCTATATGCATTCATTCGTACAAGAATAAATTAATTGAACTGGGCCTATAGATTTGTACTGTATTTGATCAATTCAAGAAAATGTTATTTTGTAGTACTGGATGAATATACACACTTCATATATAACTTATATCTTATATTTTATCGAAGGGCGATCAGTATAGCCTGATCCTGTAATTAGTGTAAAGTAAAATTATTTAATTAATCTTCAAATTTAAACTCATTTAAAACTAATTTGAAAGTTTTTTGTTTACAAAATCGCTTTAATTGGGTTAATTGTTCACTGCGCCTTTGATAATGTTTTTTGAATTGGTGCGTTATAAATTTCTGCATATTATTATTATTATTATATTATTATAAATGGTCACGATCTAATATATACTTTATACATTCGTTTTGAAGTTCGTATGCCTATATAATAATAATTCCCATATACTAAAATAAACTCTCTAATTATTATATCAATTATTAACGGATTGTGTTTTGTTTTCGTTTCCGTTTCTATAATGTTATCTCTTAAACCTCGTAAATTCTTTGTATAGATCAAGTGCACTAACTAATATTTAGGCCTATATAGGAATCTTTAGGCATATACAGGAATAAGATGTACTTTTGTAATCCTATATATTATACGTTGTTAACAAAAGCTAGTTTCTTAATTTTTAATTGAGTTTGTTTTTTTAAAATAATTTTGTTAATTAATTATGATTAAATTACTCTATGTACTATTTCTATGACTAGCCTGGATTGACTTTGAGTTCAATATATAAATCCTATCCAAAACTTTGTTAATATATAGGTAAATATTTGTATGTTTGGCTGAATAGAAAATAAAGAAAACAATAATTACAATAAATAAACAATAGACCTACTCCTACTCTAATAATACTGAAAATATGAGAGAATAGACGGCGAAATTGAAGACTAAATAATATAGCGCCCTCACCATGTGGCAGTCAGTCATGTCACCAAACCACACACCACCACCACCAGATTTTCAAACGCGACAGGACAGGAAGATGTTGCCAGGCGGTAGATAATCAATTCTTGTCTGTGAAGTTTACGAAATGTTTTCAAAGAATGTTGGACTAGCCTAGGATTTATTGGAATGTGTATAACCGTGTGATTTCAGCTCTACGTTCTGAATAATCCGCATTGGATACAGATTGCCGTATTCCTCGTAAGAAGGGACGTCCTCTGTGGCCGGGGTGTTTGTTTCCTATTGAAGGCCCGAACTTGCACCATCAAGAACCCACCCGCTACCAAAACACTAACAACATGGGGTTTGCCGATCGTGCAGAGAAGAATCTAATGAGTTCGAAATCCTCTTGTAAAAATTTTCAGCCAAATATTTTTAACAAGACAAAATGTCAAAATTGTTTCAGGACACGGGAAGCACATACACTGGACTCTAACGATAGTGAGGTAAGTTAGGGCCGTAGTTATTGTTGTTGACATGCTTGTAATTTTATTGGTTTAGTTTTAGGCTTGGTCTAGGCTAGGCCCTAGTAGTAGATGATGCTAGCCTAGGCTTGTTAGGCCTAGGGTAGGGACTACCTAGTCCTGGCTAGGCCGACACTTTCTTTATCCAGCTGGTTATTTATCCAGATTACCCAGTCGCTCGTTCGTAAGGTTAGGCCTAGCAGCAACAGTAGTGCACAATGTAATGTCACATTTTAAAATACTCGTATTGTTAAGAGAATTATTGTGATCTGATGAGGTGAGGTTTTGTTGGTAGGTGGTGTCCCACTCTGCAATTAGAAACTTTTTAAGATAACAAGCCGCTAGAGTCTAGACGCTTGTAGTACAGAGGCCGAAAGTTGGCATGTTATAATTTCTTTTCTTTGCTGTTTGCTGCGATAGTTCTTTCGATTAAGGTTAGAAATCTAGGCCCAAGCCTAACGGATAATATTATTTTCGGCTTGTTCTCGCGGCCTCCATAACATGCACTCGCGGGCCAGAGACAGCCCGCAGGTTGCCAGTGGAGAATGCCTACCAAATACCGTGCATGAACTTGTAATACGGGCACATAGAATAAGTTATTAGATCACTCTTTTTTTTTTTTTTTAATTGATGAGGGAGGGCGGTTTTTTTTTTTTTAAATTTTTTTTTTTAATTGGGAGGAAGGGCAGTTTTTTTTATATTTTTTTAAATTGGAACAATAGATTATTTCGCTTTTGTTTTTATCGATGAGGGAGGGAGTGTTTATATTTGGTCTGTAATAGTATAATCTATTTCGCTTTTGTTTTTATCGATGAGGGAGGGAGTGTTTATATTTGGTCTGTAATAGTAAATATTGTATAAAAACTGGGTTAATTTTATAGTTTTTTTAAAGAAAATGTATTTGAAGTCACAAAATTGCATTGTTATTTTTATGCTGTTGAAATAATTGATGAGGCAAAAAAATTTTTTTTTATTCCCGCATCAATATTTCCCGAATTTTTGATGCTGGCGGGAGTGATAATCTAATAAATTTTTCTATTTGCCCTAAAGGAAATGTCACACACGACATGGTAAGTAGCAGGTACCAGACAAATGAAGTCTGCATACCACCAATCTATATTTGGATTAGACCTTTCTTTATATATTAATATAATGTTGAGCCCATGAATATTTTATCTACCGGTATCTTGTTTTTTTTTTTATCAGGTTTTATCAGTTTCCTTGTCAAATGTAAGTTAAACAGCTAGGCTAGGCCTATGCCTTTAGCCACAGTGACGCTGCTCGTTAATATTGAAGTCATACTAAGGCCTAGGCCTGCTTAGCCTGTTCTGTATGTAGATTCGCAAATATTATATGAATGTTTTATTGTTTTGAAGTCTGTAGTAGTATTGTTAAGTATAAACGCAGTGAAGCACAAGTTTTTTCTTTCTTTGCATAAAGATGGTTAAATACTAGAATAGAATAGAGAATAGAGTGAAATTTGGAGGAATTTGAGCATCAATTGAAAACACTTTAGTGTCAACAAAATCCCAACCCAGGTCAAAATTTTCCACTCTTTTTTGGGGGATGATCCTGTAGCTACACTCTATTCATTAAGTTCATTTTTTCGTCTTGAAAATTTTATCTTTTTAAAATTTTGAAGAATTATTTTTCAATATTTGCAAAATATTAACATTTGGCAAAAAATAAGCAGCCTGGTAAGGGGTTAGTTGGCATGTCTGTGAACCTTAGATCAAAATCAGCACTTAAGTTTGTGGTGTACAATTTATAAATGTGTAAGCAAAATATTTCAAGGAATGATATAGAAAATATATTCAATTTCAATATTCTATATACATTTTTCTTTTGTATTGTCTCTTCTTGTGATGTTTGAAAAGAAATTGTAATTAATAAAGCATTGTATCTCATTCTTCCCTGATATTATTTTAAAAATAACTAGGGCCTATCCAGGATACTGTACTAAGTGATAAATCTCAACCAACATAAATTCAATGAAGTTCAAAACAAAAGTAAAACATACTTAGTAATTAATGTTTGCCCTAGCTGAAGTGTTATAGTAATGAATCCTCAGTACGTTCCAAATGCTTGCGAAAAAAATCTCGCAAGTGATTTGAATGGGAATCGAAAATAAAAAAATGTTCTGTTAAATGGCAGAACTCCATTTTTATTTAGTTGGCCTAAGGCCCTATAAAAAATATTATTAGTTTATCACGCTATCTGGGCAGGAAAAGTGATGAGGGAGGGAGGCTTTTTTTTTAAATTTTTTATTTTGCTAAAGCCAAATATAACCCCTGGTTTGTTTGCTAGTGCATTGATATTCAAAGTAAAACATGATTTAGATAATGCAAACAATATCTACTAACTATTTAATAAAATAAATTAAAAAAATAAATAAATTAAAAAAATAAAAAAAAATGTTCAAAACAAATTTTTTTTTTTCCAAACATTTTTTTTTTCAGTACCATAAAAGGCATGCGCACGAAGGTGATAAACTAATAATTTTTTTTATTGGGCCTAATATGGATAGGAGCTTTGTGCATTTTCACAGAATAGTTTTAATTGTCTGGTTTTAAGTTTTGAGTAAATTGATGACATTCTCGGAAAGTAAACCATGGATTGTATGGAGCCAGTTAAGTATTTGTAGATCTTGTTTAGAGATTGGACATCAATATATAAATAGCAAAATTGTGTTTCAAAAAATCACAACAGTCCATACAGTAGATCAATATATGAGTGACAACTGTAAATGTTTGTTAACATGCAATGCATACAAACAGACATACTGTAAAGTAAGCGCTGCATCCACCAACCTTCCGTCTTGGCTCTTTAATTGAAATTTAATAATTTGTTGATCAGATTTTGGCCTTTAGGAACAAACTAAAGATACTATTTAATTTCACATTTTAATCACATTTATTACTTAATCAAATTCTTTAATGTCTATACTTTTGTTATGTATTTTGTATTTTTATATTTTACCACTTATGGCCTTGCACGGCCTTGATGAAAAACACCCTTGGGTGATCAAGTTTTTCCGTGTTTAAATAAAGTAATTATTATTATATTATTATTATAAGAACATAACAACTATGCTATGCAGATATTGATCAAGTAATACCAGATTGAATGTCCATTTTATAGTTTCCTGTTTTAATGGAAAATTAGCAGAGCAAAATGCCGACTTAACACAACTCACCACATTATTTGCATTTTCTTGTCCTAGTACTGACAAATTCACACTCCAAACTCGACCCATATGTTTATGTTTACTGTAGTGGGATTATACAATGCTGTATAAGTATGGTAGTACTGTAAAATAGGAAAACCATACTATGTACATTGCTTAATCTTTCTTTATATCTAGTTAATCATTTATTGAGCATTTGACTTTCGATATTTTAGATTTATGCTGGAAATGTAATCTCAACAGTGAAGCACTGGATTTACAAACAGATGTTTATTAGCAATGTTAATAAATATTGTCAATGCATGATGATTACTATTGCACATGTTCTATTACATGTACTATTGCACATGTTCTATTACATGTACTATTGCACATGCTATATTATTACTATTATATTGCACATCTGATTAAAAATGCCTAAGTGTACAGTACGTCTAATGAGCTTGTTAATGCAATGTTTGATGTTAAAGCATGTCACAATATGTAGATAATGATCAAAAATATTTAAACTGACCTATATTCTTACTTTTTTTGTGCTACTGTATTACTTCAAAGTTGAGCTAGTTTTCAGCAGCATTATAAAGCAGTTTACCAGACTTAACGCTGTGATAAATACTGATTTGTAACTCTCTTTTCTACCCATTACCGTTATCATACTGTATAGCCAGCTCGCATTATAGAACATATTTTCCTCACCATGAAATGGTTACTATAATGAGTAACCCTACAAAAAAATACACATAAATACAAATGCAACTGACATATAGAAGGAAAAAAATAGAAACAAATAGAAAGTAACAGTACTAGACTGTATAGATTAGTAAGGTCTGCTCAAGGAATTCATCCTCTGCGCAAAAAATTGGTCTAGAAATCCATCTGCACATTTCGGAAAATAAGAGTCGATTTCTGCGAAGATTTTGCAGAAAATCAGGCTTTGACCAAATCCTAATATGCTGCAATTACGATTCCGCGCACCTATTTTCCTAGCTGACATAAGAAAAACCTTAAAATACACATTGAAGACAGAAAGGAAAAAAGGAATAATATACTGTAGAATAAAAAAACCATTTAGTATGCTGAACTTGTTGTTTTATAAAAAGAGGAACATCAAATATTCAATAGATCACATTAAAAATGTCAACAATTGTTTTTCTCTGGAGCCTGACTATTTAAGAGCCCAGTTGCAAATTAATATAATGATGTATTGTAATTTGGAGTGTTATAAATCGGAAGCTTACTGTACTCAAAATATGAGATCATTATTACTACTGTATGCAGCTGTAACATGCATTAGTCAAATGTACTTCAGCCTGAAAATCATGTAATATTTGATCCTAATAATGTTGTCCTCTAACCTTTATTCGGCACGGGATACGAACACCTGTTATAATCTAGTCTCCTTGCTGGCTGCTAGCTTCAGAATCCATTTTCTGTGCTAGTGAAATCCCTTTACAACAGTACTGTGTACAAGGAAATATGATATTCTACTAAACTGCAGAAAATTTTAATTGAAAGGAATTTTATGAAGTGTTGAAAACATAACTCCAAGACCAATGCTCCAGGATTTTCAATTACACAACCTCTCAAGATAACGTAAATCTTATTTACTGTACTTTATTATTAATATAAAATTGTATTAAGATAAGTTTGCTATTTCATGGTCCCCTGACGACAGCCTCCTTCCTCCCCACCACCACATTTGGCTGTCGAAACATGCTGTCATCGTTATGGGTAAGATATGAACAACGGCGAGGCATGTTGAGGCTTTGATGTGGGTGGAATAATGATCGAAGTGGAGCATGGATAAGGGTGGGCATGGATGTGGGTAGACTGTTAACGCTGTTGGCCAGAAAGACTTCATTTACTAACATTTAGTCAGCTGATAATCCTATTTCTTGGTTTGTTGCATATTTGACACTTAATTAATACAAATGTCGGATAAGTCACCTTAGTTTGAAAGAAAAACATATTCCAGCTAGTCTTAAATTTGCCTATCCTTCAGTTTAGGGCTGAAATGCTGCCTGACTATCAGACTGAGTAAACAGGCGTTCCACTGGAGAATATGTACTGCCCAATGAATACACTGTTGATGGTTGATCGCTTGCACTCTTCTACTGCTGTAGACAACTACTAGGTCAAATGTAAAACAAATAATGACTGTATTGTGCGTGGTAGTATTCTACAGATCATATCTACTGTACTGTTGTATTTGTTGTGTAGTATTTTGGTCATCTTTTTAGAAAGTAAATTTGTTCAATTTCAATATTTAAGTATGTCCTTGCAGTTTATACAAATTGGTGGATTTTTATCTAATATTGGATCGTAATTAAAACCTTGGAATAATCTCCCATTAAAATATTCAAAGCAAAATTAAATAACAACTTTGTGATATAGGTTTAAATATTTTTACCTTTTCATTTGTTTCTTCACTAAAAGTTGTTTGCTACTTTATCTAAACCCAAGAAAGAAAAATGTCCTCACATTGATTGAACAGTATTCATGGATATGGAAGGATTGTTGTCTGTATAGATGTGGTTGGTGGTGATAATTTAGGCTAAATGAAAATAACCATGTTTTGCTTCAGGGTTAAAAAATTAGCAATGGTGAGCATGGATACTCATTGATTATAAGGTTGTTTAGGTTTGGGAGAAGGGGGTTTTTGTGTTTTTTTCCCACTAAAGAATGAATAATGGAGGAAGTGATCAATTTACAAAATAATAGAATGAGAGCAAAATAAGAATACATTGTGCTGCTGTACAGTAATCAACAGTTAATACTTTATTTTTTATTTAGTTTATTTAAATTGTTTTTAGAGATTTCCAATAAATGATATAAGCACTAATGATGATGATAATGATGATAATAGTAATAATAATAATTTAATAGTAATAATAATAATAATAATTATTATTATTATTATTATTATTATTATTATTATGTTATTATTATTATTATTGTTAATATTATTATTATTATTATTATTATTACTATTATTATTGTTTATTATTATTATTATTGTTATTATTATTTAATATTTATTTGGCTAGGTAAAGTACAATCTTATTATTATTATTATTATATTATATTTATTATTATTATTGTTATTATTATTATTATTATTATTATTATTATTATTATTGTTATTGTTGTTATTATTATTATTATTTAATATTTATTTGGCTAGGTAAAGTACAATCTTATTATTATTATTATTATTATTATTATTATTATTATATTATATTTATTATTATTATTATTATTATTATTATTATTATTATTATTATTATTATTATTTAATATTTATTTGGCTAGGTAAAGTACAATCTTGCCCGGAGCAAAAATAGTACAGGCATGAGTTAAGTAGAGACTGTTCTTTTGCTCTTTCATCAAGTACAACAGTTACTGTATAGATATGAAATATTAATCACCAGTCTATTGATAGCCATGTAATTTATACTTTATAGAGAAAGTTATTAACATAATAATGATAATCCTGGAAATATTGAAATGTTGATAATGGTAGTGGAGTGATAACTGTGTAGACCACATACTGTAGGGACAATGTGTAATGTACTATATAAATATAACATTACTATTTTCTACCAAGTTCAACCTTGGATTATTTGATAATGATACCATTACCAGTGTTAGTGGTGCTTTGGTTGTTAATTAGTGTTTCCATACACAGTACCAACAATAGTGTAATGGGGTTTTTTTTTTCTCCATGTTAATGTTATTTTAATAATAATAGTGTTATCATTATCAGAGTTTCGGGCAATTTACTCTTCCTTATGATACTATCATTTTGTTTCTACAAATAGTATTTTGCTTTGTTATTCCACAAGCAGATTAAAAATTTGGACCAAAAGCATGTTCATTTTAAAATACTTGTTTTGATGGAAGTTATATATTTCTTAAATTCCATATTTTTTTAATGCAATTGTAAATATTTTAAAATGTTCCATACCTTATTTTATTTTATATTTATATTATTTACATGTTTTTAGTGTTGTATGCAATGTCTATTTACAATTTTGTTCTGTTACTCATCTACTTCACCGCCGTTTGCCTCAGTTCACAGTGAATTGACAGACCATTATTACCAATTTTTCCGGATCCTAAGGAACTTGTTCAAATGATAATATTTATCTTGTGGTACAGATGTAGGTACAGTATTAAGTATATATTTGCATGGTTGTTTAATATTAATGGTATTGTTGTGAGTCTTTCTATAATAGCACCATATTCTAATGTTTTGTTGAGAATATTATGTGGTCAGTTTTTTGATGTACTTGAATTCTAAAATTTGTCTAGCCACTAAGATGAAAAAACAAGATTGATTGTTGTGATTTTTCTGACTTAGCCACAATCGGATCTCTAGTGTGGGGAACTTGGCAAATGGACTTAACTTTAAAACTGCCAATATACCTAATGTCAATGACCTGGAAATGAAGTCACACCCACTCAACTCTGTCTTGTCTTCTGGCGTAGTGTTATACCCTTACGGACCCTTATTGGCATCGTATGACTGATAAATTGTCACAAGAGACTCTAGAATAGTAGGCTATTGTTGTGAGAAGAATATAGCCATGGAAACCAAACCTATTCACTAGAGATATTTAGGTTTTTGAAATCACATTGTATTGTATGGCTGTTTCATTTTATTATGTTTTATATTTCATTCATTTCATTTATTTATTCGACCAACAATTACAGTAAAAGAAAAAAGTGCTCGACAGGAGTAGCATGTATAGTTGCATATTACTCAGATGAGCCCGCTACTCTACCACTAAGATAAGCAGTGTTTTAGGAATAAATATTATAACCTTTCCTATTTTATTATTTTCAAAATAATATTATTATCATTATTATTATTATTATTATCATTTTATAAATTATTCAATAAATTCACTTAAAAAAACAAGTTTCAATTTGTTGCTAAAGGTCAAATTGTTTGCAACTTTTACAAAGTTTAATTCATTAAAATGTAAAAACGTATATTAAAAAATCCATAAAGATTAATATTGAAAAAGATTAATAATATTGAAGAAACAAAACAAAAAAGTGATTTAAGTGAAGTAACTTCATTTTTCTAAGAAAGGGGTGCAGCCAGTACCTTAAACGACAGGGAGACAGGTGGGGAAGGGGAGGATGGTTATGAGATAAGAGTAATTGAATATAATATTATGGCATGGGACTATTTGAATATCTTTTGGTTTTGTATTCAAGCTGTGATAATTACTTCCATTACGTAAACTTCTACCATGAAATTGTTGTCGAGTTGGTGGAATCAGATTAGCTGAATGATCATATTCATAAATGAATATTCATAAATTTCATCACATTCATTAAAAGGTTTGGCATCTATCAAGATATCAAACCATTTGCTTTAACCATACAGTAGATCTAGGATTATGTCACAAGAAAATTTCAATTGCTGGTAGGCCTAAGCCTATATGGTTGGATTTGCTCAATAGTGGGACAATACCCACCTGTCTTGGAGCTCTTTTGTACTTAGCAAATAAACACATTAAAATATTTCTACAAAATTACAGTACATGAAGGCCCCTGTAAATTCTGTATGCAGCATATGTCATTTACCTCTGTAAGGAATATTTAATAAAGTATCGCAAATCTGCATACACCAATCATACTAAAATATTCTACCGACAGTCATTTTATTTATACCGTAAATGCTCGAATAAGCGCTGCTCTCAAATAAGTGCCGCTCTCGAATAAGTGCGGCACTTTAATCGAGAGTGTATAATATTACCCTGTGTGTAATGAAACAGTAAATGAAGGACAAACAGCACTTTTCAGACTAACTAATTTATTAAACCACAAGCTTCTTCAGGTGAATGTACAAATAAGATAAAAGTGTGATCATATATACAGTAAGAACAAAAGGGTGGACAGGTTATAAATTCAATGTATACAGTGTTAAAGTGAATAAATAACACAACGAAGACACAAGCATTTCTTATGAACGTTTGTTTACGATGATATGACCTATGGTAGGCCTACTGAACTACGGGAAAAAGTAAAATACGTAACACGCCAATATTTTTTTATAAGTGCTGTTCTCGAATAAGCGCCACTCTTGAATATGCGCCACACTGAAGCCGCCAAAAATTTTATAAGCGCCGCGGCGCTTATTCGAGCATTTACGGTAATTATCCCTCTAAAGTGTCCTTTTAATTTTTATTTTTTTATATCTTTGACTACAGTAACTTACATAGCAAAACAAACCTCATTCATATAAAAATAATTGAAATACAGAAAAACAAAAACAAATTAACTACTGTAATTATATTGATTCTACAGTTAACCACTGGTCCTTGGTGCCACAACTTTCAGAGAATTTTCAGCTAAAAATAGAGACAGTAATTCAAAGAAATAGTAAATCATTGTTGTGTAGTCCATGTCATTTTGTGAACCATATCTAGGTTAGAGGCGTTCCTTTGTGGTTTTGATCCAAATTTTATGGTCTTTTGAGGACAGTAGTTGACATAAAAATATCAACAGAAAATTCTTACATTCAAATATTTTATGGTCAACAAAGATAGGCAGATTATACTGTTGACATGACCTAGATTTGGCAAGTTAAACTTTCAATATTGTTTGTTGAAATCTCTTGGTAAAGTGGCAAGTTAAACGTGTACTTTTTGTTTTAAAAACTTTAGCTCCATAAAAGAAGAAAAAACTTTCAAAAATGTTTGTTGAATTTTTTTGGAAAAGAGATGGGTATAGTTTTGGAGGTGTTTTATTTTAAAATTTTAAATAAATAATCAATAAAAACATGATTCGGAGTTTGAAGAGTAGTTTTTTCGTCAAAACGGATCCAGTAAACAAATAAAGTGTTTTTAGCTGAGGATGATTTAAAAAGAAATGTCATTAGAATTTAATTCTCAAGAATTTATCAAGCTTTTTATGTAGGATACTGATTCATAGCTGGTGAATAAGCAACAAATAAATGTAAAAAATAATAATTTAATAATTAATTATAAATTAAAAGAACCATTATTCATAATGACATTACAGTTTTATTTCTGTCTTCTATGCTGATTCTACATTAAATTTTTAATGGCAGTGTTTCAGTGATTGTTTGAATGATTATTTAAATTAGCTAAGGATTATAATGACTACAAACATACAATAATATCCATTCACATAAGGGCAGTGTACTTTAAGGTTAAAAGAAGGTCAAGGCTAATTTATTCAGCTGTTGTATACAAACATTACATTATTCATGGTAGTGTCGTTTGTGCACATTTTATTCAAAATTTTACATTTTTGAAGTATAGGACTTGCTAAATACAGAATGAAATCACAGCTTAAAATGATGATTTGGAATCTGGGTGGTGGCCCAATTTTGGGCCTCAATATATTGGAAGTCATCCAGGAAAAAAAAAAATCAAAGATTTGTTTTTATAACTTATACTTTATATAAAATGTTGTCATTATACTAATAGAACAGATAATGATGTCAAATTATTGTATAAGGATATGGAGGTAATTTTAACAATCAGAACTTTTTGCCAGGTTTGTGTAGGTTGGTCCCTGGTACGGCAAAGCGAGGCTTGATGCCTAGAATCTTAAGTAGGCTGTGAAGTAAAATCCAATTCAATTCTGTATTTGTTCATCGTAAAAAAAGTTGCCTTAAAGCGACCACCATTTCCCCACTCCGGCAGTGAACATTATATTTCAATAACAATACATTCTTACTGCACATTCATTTTTAATCGTTTTCTACTACAGTCAATAATATGAGGAAGAGAAAAATTCTAACAATTTACAGGATTAGAACCAACACCTTTGGTTCATAAGACAAGCATTTAACAACACAACCATACCATACATTTACATAGCTTAAATTCTTAAGAAGGATAATAGTCACTTTTAATATTAATTTCAATTTGAGTTTGCATCAGGAAAATAAAAAGGGAGTGATGTTTTGCCCTACCTGATGTGTTGCATACCGAATACTCAATACATTCCCAAATACTTGCAAAAAGAAACATATGGGGCAGAACATCGCCCCTACACTTTTAATATACTTGTTATATTTTATCATTAGAGTTAATTTGTTCGGTTTAAAGGTGTAAAAATACAGGAAAATACCTAAAAAATAGAAAATTAAATAGCTCATTTACAAGAAATAAATTATCTTCCACCATGCTTTCTTTCCTTCATGCTTCCACCAAGAAACAGAAAAATAAATCTGTTTTTCTCAATTTACAAACATTTTACTACAAAAATCTTTAAAGTAGCTGGTATGGTAATGAATTTAAGGATTTTGTAGTAAAATGTCTGTAAATCGGTAAAAACTTTTTTTTTTGTTCTGTTTCTTGGTGGAAGCTAATAATTTATAATTATTTGACTCTTTTAAATAGGCTGTAGTAAATTTTATTTGAATTTTTTGAAGTATCTTTAAACGTACAGTAATGGATCTGTGGCCTTGCCATGGTTTCTTTATTGATTTTCTTATGTTTGTATATGATATATTTGCTTTCCTGGGTACAACAATACAATAATGTAAACATAATAACAAGGTTTTAAACATTAACAAACTTGAACATCAATAACATATAGATCGTCCAACCGTAATTCATCATTTAAACAAAAGTTATTTTTAATTCGCTAAATTTACTTTATTGATCAGAATATTCGTACATGATATATTGCTTTCCAAGGTATTATATAATAATAGTGAAGATAAATCGTTAAACACAAAATTAGTATGTTATCAATAAGGCCAAATACAAAAAATTAATAGTTTCTCGTCCCCTCGTGCATCTACTTTCTCTGCCTAACCATTTTTTTTTTTTAATTTCCTTTATTTTACGAAATGTACAAAAATCTGGCATCAGTAAAATTCCTCTATGGGTCATTCGCAAGAAGTGTCCTCATTCTCATTTTTTTCCAAAATATTAGGACGAGAACCTACTTCTTTTTTTTTTATTGCTTGGACTAAAATAGCTGACCTCATAAACAAAGTTCTGTACTTGGCAAAATTTCTTTATTTATCAGCATACATTCATATTATTGCTTCCTTGGGTACGATAGGAAATTTAAAACAGTGAAAACAACATCATTATGATAAACAATAAATCAGTGTATTACCAAAGTAGCTGGACCTTATTCATAGTTCTGTACTTTGCAAGATTTCTTTACTTGTCAGTATACAGTACATTCACATTGCTTCCTTATTTCAAACAGTGAAAACATAATAAAAAAAAATAAAATAATATGGTAAGTCCAGTAGCTGGCTTATTCATAAATCTAGAATTTAATTACATATTTATTTTAGAATAAATATTGGATAGTTTACTAAATGATTTTTATACTCATACATAGTTCAAATTTAAAAAAATCTATTTTTAAGATAGAATGATTGAAATGCGTGGAACTATGGTGGGTACATAATAGACTACAAGATAGTACATACCAGTATATTATCTAGTTTGCGTTGAGAGACCATTGAATTATTATGTTGATGATAATAAATTACCTAGTTTTGATCATGTTGAGCGGCACAGTTAACTGGTGCTTCGCTAGTACATAGTTCGGCAGAACCCACATGCGGGTAAGACCTTTTTATTATAAACTTGTTTTATGAATCTACCGCCTGCCGATAATGATGATTTCAAATGAAAGTAAAATTTTATTTTGGGCCTGGACATCTGCTGCATGAAAAATATTGAACAATAGCACAAGGAACTACTTTTAAAAAAAAATTGGCCTTAGTTTTTATTTTAGAAAGAAAATGTTACCTTCTGTACTCATTACTGTATCTCTTGTGGTTTTCACAGCTTCTCAAAATTAGTTGTAAATTATTAATTTTTGTTACTTTTTATCTTAGGCACCCTTCCATTTTGTTAAATGGTACAATCCTTTTTAAAGTTCAGAATCTTCTTATACAGTTCATTGGAACTAAAGAGATCTAGATTTTCTTATTTCTGCTCCTCGATATATTATTGTGTCAGTGATGAGATCATGGATACATCGACAAACACTGCAAAGGTTGAAAGAGTTATGCAGATGATGATAAATGATATATCCCTTGTAATACTGTATGCTACTACGGCAATGTTGCCATGATACCATTACCATGGCAAGAATGTTTTTCATGATTTGCCATATATGGTTAAACACAGAAGATACTGTCTAATTGCACTCCCTGTGTACAATTTAATAAACATCATCAACACAGTGGTTGTCAATGCAATTTACCTCTAGGTATTTTTTATGATGATTTAATTTAAAATGATTAAATTATTTCCCATTATGTTTCAGAAACCCAAGAAGGTCTTGCTGTGCGGATTTCTGTACATCGCTCCAGGAATCGACTTCTCCAATCCTTCACACAAGGGAAGAGTACGTATTTTGATTACTTTATCAACATTTAAAATACATTTCTAAAATTGTGTTCTGTTATTCCGTTACTAACATTTATTCTTTATTTGATTGCTTCAAAATTTTTACAGTTCCAATTTGTAGGAAATTGTTGGGATAGAATTTTAAAAAGCTTAAGATAGATGTTGTACCTCTCACAAATGCGCACACATCACATTAAAAATGCACACATATTGTAATCACTTCGGGGTCATCCATTATTCTCATCATTTTTACAAAAGACATACTCTTCTGTAAGCACTTCTCTCTCCCACAGAAAGGGTACTGTATAATAAAATTATTGATTTTTGTCATTTTGAAATTATTTTATCGTTTTTATTAAAGAGTATAGTACATCCTACTTTATTAACATCCTCTGCCCCCTCCCCAACATAGAGTGTTTGTTATTTAAAAAAAGAAAGCATGGTTTATCATTTAAGATCGATTGTTATTCATTAATTAACTAGATGTTATTAATTCACAGCATAAAATCCATTAGAAATAATGATGAATAACAACAGGTAAATTTGTAAGCGTAAACAAGAATTGACTTCATTATTATTGAGCAAATTAGTTCCAATGAATTTAATACATTAGCTACTCAATCTCATTAATTGCTACCATTATCATACTAGATTTAATATTAAGCAATTACAGTGTAGTTAATCTTAATCGGCTTTGTCATGTGTAATACTTAATTGAGTAGATGGTAATTAATAAAAACTAATGAGCTATATATTTTAGGTAGGTGTTCGTTCTTTTTCATTTTGTTTTTTAAATGAAGAACTTAAAGCAAGACAATATATATTTTATTAAACTAGTTATAATCGTCCACACTGGTAAAATTACCTTTATTCAAAATCGGATTTGAATGGTATAAAGATATAACTTTAATTTCCTGGGGATAAGCAGAGCTTGAGTTAAGCCCGGCTCAACGTTAAGCCCGTCTTAACTTTGCCGTCTTTAACTTCAGACTAGCGGGATTAGCCAGGAGCAAAAATTTGTATATTAATGAACCGTAACCAGGAAACGTGTTTTAAAACATTGCGTGCGAAACATATGCTCTCTCACAGCGCACGTAAATAAATGCTGATGAGTCATTTTTTTATCCAAAGTCAACAAGGACCCCCCACAGCAATTAAAGCCTGGCTTAGAAAAGTTAAACACGGTGGCACGTCAGGCGTAGTTAATATAGGAACACAGCCCGGCTTCAGATAAGCCACTTAGTTCACACTGGCAGGTGGATAAACCCTGTGAGTTGAGCCGGGTTTATCCACCTAGTATGAACTAACCGAAAGGTCCACTGATTAATCTCAGATAAGAAAGTATAATACATACTCCAAGTATTGAAATAACGCCATCGTGTTGGGATTCAATATTTCGACATTAATTATGTCATCATCAGGAATGATAGTCTGAACTAGGCCTTACAGTAGAAAATGACAGGAAAGAAATCACCACCTTAACAGTACTGTGGATTATGTGATAAACATCATGTTTATCTTTTACACCAATAAGTATTTTGTTTACAGTTGTGTACTGTAGAGGACATTTTCAAGGATTATATAGTTGTTTATATGGCCATGACTTAGTTATTCATATGTGTTTATAGGCCAATTAATGGTAACCGAAAAACTATGCAAGTAAACATTTTTTTCCAACTATTGTCCCTATAATTCAAAGTTGAAGGCTTTTTTGAATGGTATTTAGTGTTTAAATCAGAAACTTTAGTCAGTAATATAGATAATATAATACCTATATGATAAGGCCCAATAAAAAAGTATTAGTTCAACATCCTCGCGGAAATGTCTTCTATGGTACTGGAAAAAAAAAATGGGAAGGAGGGGGAAAATTGAAAAAAAACTTTTTTTTTTCATTTAAAAAAAAATTAAATAGTAGATATTGTTTGTATTGTATTATCTCAGTCCATGTTTTACTTTGAATATCAATGCACCAGCAAATAACCCAAGGGTGATATTTGGCTTTAGCAAAATAAAAAACAAAAAAAAAAACAAAAAAAACAAAAAAAAACCTTTCTCCCTCATAGCCTAGATAGGGTGATAAATTAATAATATTTTTTATAAGGCCTAATGTTAACAAAAAATCAAAGTTTTGCCTTAACCTTGATGAATGTACTTAGAACTTAAGTATCTGAACACTGCAAAATTGTTGTAAGTGATTTAAGTAGAACAACTTAGGGTTATTAACCTAACATCGTACTATAAGTTTGCGCTGGTAAATGCTGGTAAATACGGTTGGATTTGATCCCAATTAGCTTGATTCAGTACCAAGTACGGTAGTTAAGTTTATATTTGCTCCTAAGTATTGTAGCTGGAGTTGGATTCAACCCAAGTGCCTGGGATTAAATTTGACCCAAAAGTAACTGCGGTTAAAATCAATTTGCAGGTAGGGTTTGGATTTGATCCTAATTTCAGGTGGATAAACAAAGAAATTTGTGTCTGAAAAATTATAGATGGTTTTGTTTAAACCTGACAATTACTTGTTTAATGTTAAAGTACAATGTACTACTCAAAATGGGAATATATTCTTGGAGTTTTAGTTTAGTTCTGAACCAGCTAGTGTGTCCATGAGCTTCTTGGTTTTTATATTCTTAGTAATTTAATCCATTGTACAGTACAGTATTTCAATATTATGTATTTGTCTTTATTTATATTTTATATGTACTTTGTTTACGAAATAAAGAATAAATAAATAAAATAACATTTCAAGCTCACCAACTACATTTTATTTAACTAACTTCAGAAACTAGGCAAGTCTATATTTCAAGACAGTAGATGTACTTACACTGTGTACAGTGAAATTCATGTATTCGAACCTAATATTTTTAATTTACCAAAAACTTAAAATCAAAACTGTTGTGCTGAAGCCCAAGAGTACAGAAGAAGTGGTTACAAAAAATAATCTTTAATCAACACATACGCAAAAATTTTAACTAACTGTATACCTATTAAAACTGGTGCAGCTATTTATTAATATTAAAATTGATTAAGACAACATTTTAAGAATATAAAGTCAGTGAATTAGGTCCAAAATATTTAAATTGACGTCAGATTTTTGCAATTACTTACCCACAAAATTTTAGTTTCACATTAGACTCCCATGGAATTGAACAAAAATTAAAACTGTTGACAAGTTGTGTAAGTAAAGACAAATCCGAAGAATGACTGAACCAGTTAAATGGAATGTTATATTATGTAGGTCATTGTAAACATGTCCCTTCAAAAAAAAAAAAAAAATGTCCTTGTGTTCGTGCTTGACCCACAAAGTACTAATCTTAAGATTTCTGTTGTTGAATTTGTTTTTAATGGTGCTGAAATTGAGACCTTACTTTTCCTGTTGACTGATTACGAAGAAATGTTGAGAAGTTACACCAGCAGAGTTGCTTAATTAAAAGTGTGTTAGGCGAGACTTCAGTTACACCTTGTTCAGCGAACCTGCCGCCCACCAATAATGATGATTTCATATAAAAATAACATTTTATTTTTGGCCAATTATCGCACCCACTGCCACAAAAAAAATGTAAAATCAGACAAAAATAGTTCACGAAACAAGATATAAAAAAAGTCTGGCCTTATGTGGTGGTATAGTCTGACAACTTAATGCAAATCTTGCATCACATTCTTTTGAGTTTGCTTCATACGCTTTTTTGGAAGTTTTCAGTGGACAGCTGCAATTTTGGTGGATGTTTATTTATCCATTTGTGAGTGACTCACAACTTACAGAAGGATAGACTAAACTTTGTGATACTGTGAAACAATGCATAACCAGTGCCCTTGATTATAAGATATGCAGTAGTGTCACCACTTGAATGGAGAAAAATTGGTCTTATAGACGTTCATCTATATCGCGAACTGCTCTATCTTTTTTTATTTATTATCTTTGGGTATATTTTATACCATGGTACGACTAGCTGGCGATATCTTCGGTCAGAAACTTTTCTATGGTTCACAGCCAAAGCCCAGACAAATTTACCATTGACACCAAATTACCATTCACTAGCCTGTAGTACAAGGCTGAATTCAAAAGAACATTGACACTACAGCAACACTACAGTAACACTGCCCCTCCCCAAGGCCAGATGACCTTACACACTTAACCTTCAAATTCTGTTTGCTTGAATACTATTCCAAACAATTGCACTTCCTGTTCAAAATCCCCTATAGCAAAATCCTGTTTGTTTTAAACATTACTGATATACCTTTATTTGTTCATTCACAAAATTCTAATCACTTGATGAGATTTAAAAGAAAGGAATGTTGTATTTTTGATTGAATTTCAATGATAATTTACCATAAGAATAAAATTTCAACAAGCTTGAAAATATTCAACTTTACTTAGACAAGTGATTATTTGATAAGGGGGAAGGTGCCTTCTGTGGTATATGGTACATAATCAATGTTTTTTGAATTTAAACAAAATAGTAGTTATCTGTGTGTTTAGTACCAGTAGAGGAGTAATTGCAATTAGGTAAAAGTGATTCTAGCTTAATATTGGCATTTTAGAGTCACCAAAACAACATCAAGTCAATGATTATAGTTAAAATGTATCAGTTTGTTCTGTTAAAAATTCTTAGCTCCAATTGGAGGAGCTTTGTTTTTTCTGGGCAAATGATGCACTTCTTCCCCTATAGCAGAATCCTATTTGTTTTAAAAATTATTACCTTTATTTGTTCATTCACAAAATTCTAATCACTTGATAAGATTTACGAGCAAGGAATGTTGTACTTTTAAAAAAAATTTCAATGATAATTTACCATGAGTAAGAATAAATTTCAACACAGTATGGTAAACGAGCTTGAAAATATTCACTTTAGTAAAGTTAAACAATTGATTATTTGAAGCTTTCTTTGGTATCAATGTTCTTCGAATAAAAAAACTAATTTTGGTTACTGTTTGTTTAGCACATGGAGAGGTAATTGCAATTAGGTGTAATTAGGTGCATTTTATGTTCACTATAACAACTTATCAATTCAAAGATTAAAGAAAATACATAATTAACAAAGTTTAGTTTGTTTAATCTGCTATACAAATTATTAGTTCCGGTTGGAGGAGCATTTTTTTCTGGGCAAATGATGCAAATTCGGCTTTCGGAGGACACTAATAATGCTACTGCAGTCATCAAGATGATGTTGAAGTCCACGTGTATATTTTAAAAGTAGTTCAATGATCTAACATTGACATTTAGAAATAACACATCATGCATGTAATAATAAATGGTGTAGAGTATGGCCTTTTACAAAGTGACTGTGAATGCAAATGGATAAAACTCTTACCTTCCCTTTCATTCTCATGATGTTGATGTTCTGCGACCAATTTATGAGAGTGCAGCTGTGACTTAAATTTTAGAATGGTTTTAGCAAATACTTAACTGGCCCCGTTTATCGCGGTCCTTTTAATAATTATATTTCATTATTTTTTTTTACATTTTGTTGTTTTGTAATCTGATTCACATATTAATGATGTTGATGATAGCATACTGCTGCAGTTTGATAATTATGATACTTTAATTGAATTATTCATGAAAGCTTATTTCAAGTCTTTTAATAGAAAAATTAGTTTGGGAAACAAGACATAAAAAAAGTCTCGACTACCTAACCTTCAACATTGTCATAGAGTAGGTGCGATCTATTTAACATTTGGGCCAATTGAGAGCTATTCAAAACATCTATAAATATTACATTATGTTCACACAATGTGATAATTAGGCCTAAATAATAAAGTCTTTCTTTTGCAACGGAAGCTCACCCACCAATAAGGTGTTCTTCCACAAGGCTGTATTTTGTACATGAAACAAACTCAACCATTATACAACTACTGCAAACAAGAACTATTATACAAAAATACATCTATTAAAGACAAAAAAAAAACGTAAAGTATTAGAATCATGGAGCCAATACGTGACTGTACCTTCTCTTTTCTACTTAGAAACTATTCGAGTTACGCAAAGTTTAACCAAGCTTGCCTAATTCAAGTTTTATCTCAGTCGAACAGTTTTTCCATGCCATTTTGGATTCGATTTAGGCAAGTTCAACTGTATTTCAAATTTGTGTGTGAGCGAGTCCACAGTCAGTGGTCGAAACAGTGATTAAGTTCTTTTTGGCTAAAACTGCTCGCCATTATTTTATGATTGTTAATTTTCTTTTTTAGGACAAAAAGATAATGAAATGAAAACTTAATGTATCAAGTTACCAAGTTCATCACAATGGACTGTGTGATGATTAGAACAATGTCATGACCTATGATTCAACTTTAAACTTTGAACAAGCATAGTGTATTCTCTCGTTAAAATGCATCTTAACTTCTAAAACCTGAAAATCAGTTATTGATGAATTCATCATGTAAGCAAGTGAAATTGACACTTCATTAGGGTAGCAAGTGGTCAGTATGGACACCCTGTGTGTATAATTGGATACAGAGAGGATGTTGCCCTATATGTGAACTTGGTCAGTATTTAGTGAGCAAGAGTTTATATATGATACTTGTAAGGATGCATTGTCCACTCTAGTTTACGGAAGGTACGCTTACCAGCGTTTTAACAGGTGAATCTAATCTAAAGATGGTCAAACTATTAACAGTTTATTAAATTATATTGAGATTTATGTTGACCTATTTAGCAATTTATCCCTAATAAAATGGCGTATTGCTGAAGGTATGATGGGAAGGAATGCTATATGGTACTATACATGATCAAGAAGGAAAATGGTAGACATAAGGAAAATGGGTACCGGATAAGGAAAGTGCATGAGGGGACGAGTAAGAAGTATCGGAGTGATAAGTATTTATTGGGAAAATTTTATTATGAAATAGGATGATTAATAAAAAAAAAAGATCAGTTTTGATCAAAATGAATAAGATCTGATTGGAAGGAATAGGAATGCTAGGTACGATGGAAGGTACCTAGGATATTATTTTTGAAGTGAAACAATTTCAAGCGCAGAAGAAAATACCAACCAGTAGGGGAGGTACATAGGATGTTATTTTGAAATGAAACAATGTTATTAAAGCAAAGAAGATGCTTTATGAAGATATGCTAAATGATTATGCTAAATAAAGCTATTATTATTATTAAGAAAATACCAACCACTAGGCCTATATCAATTGGGCTGCCTATACTATCAATTGATTAAATTTATCAGAATATGTGGGACACTACCTGTATTTGTGGATAGTTTATGATTTAGATCAATAATGTTATCTGATTATGTATTTGAGTTTTGTTTACCGATAATATTAACTGATGACAGGAGTTGGAATGTATAGGCGTTATAATTTTCCACACCAGGTTTATAGTTGTCACGTACGAGTGTAAGCAAATCGGATTAGTGTTTTTTTCATCGTTGATTCCCTCACACTAGGTGTGATGCGTTTCAGAACCATCTCACTCAAGGTTCATTACTTCCCTATTGTTGATGAGAAATTGGTCGGTTTTATAATTCAATACAATTTATTATTATGATACACAGAGGAGAATTGAACCAGAGAAATGTTGGCTAATTTACGTTTTTTATTGAATGTTGCGAATTAAATTGAAGGACTAGGTTCAAGAATCAATATAGAAGTTTTTTGAACTCTATAATTTGATTTGCTATTGCTTTATAATAATAATAATAATAATAATAATAATAATAATAATAATAATACATGTTTCTTTATCACTGATTTTGTCTTTTATTCTATCTCTGCCCTAGTATCATCAGAAATTATGCATATCTCTGTTTGTTGTTGTTGTTTTAAATCAAAATCCCCATAGTAATAATGAGTCATGGTGTTTTTTTTGTCGGTATTTTTGAACATTCTCAACTACTCAGGTATGGCGCCAATACGGCAAGTGTGTAGGTTGCACTGGATATAGTCAGCAGGAAAAGAAAGTAGAAATTTACTAATTGGTGTATGAGGACGTTTTACCTTAGATTTTCTGAGAGAACTGCCTTTAAACTATCTGAGAGAGCAAACTTAAACTCACTGAGAGTGGCAACTTCAGAATTTTGAGCCAACTGAAACATTATGAGAGCGAACAACATTTATTTCTGTTCGAGAACTAAACGAAGAAAGCTACCATACTCTTGCTAGTGACTAGGATCTGTGGTGCATGTCTTCTTAAAAGCAGTTGAGAGCCAACTATAATACATTCTGAGAGTGAACATCATTTTTTTGTATTTGAGAGAATGAACTAAACTCTCAGAAAGCTACCATAATCTTGCTAGTGGCATGGCTCAGTGGTATACAGTATGTCTTCTTAAAAATACCAGTGTCTTCTAAAAAATTGCCAAGACACAGTAGGCATCCCAATTACCTCAGTTCAAGAAAACAGTTTGTCAAAAATCACTTATAAAATGATATCAATTAAGCCACAGTAATTCCTATAAAAGTTAATGGTGGGGAAATTAGCTGCTGTGTTTTGAGTATCATTTTACAAGAAGTGGGGCTAATTGGCTTTTGAGTAGAGGGAAAGATGCCTCACCTGTGGGTTAGCAATGTAAACATTCGTGACTGGCATCTTGAGAATGTACTTTGGCTAAGTAAACATCTTAAAATCTGTAATAGATACAATACCATGGTGGTATAAAACATGGTTACTGTAACACTCTTTGAACTTCCATGTACACTACAGTGGGGGAATCCAGGAATTTGAAATAAGGAGGTGGGGCCTAGGGAGGGAATTTCACAGACGAATGATCTAAACTAACTTGTCTCTACCAGCATCAGGCCTTAGCTATGAAGTTTAATGTCTATGGCACCTTTCGATGGTCGGAAATGGTAATTTAGAACTTAGATTTGGAGGTAATTTTTTTTCACATTCATTTAAAATTTTTCAAATATTTAAAGGGATTCAGGCCAGTTCATCTTTTTGAATAAATAGTCATTAGAATAGTAATTAAAAGTAAAAGTAAAAAGAAGTGTGTATACTGTACTTCCTTTGTAACAATTGCATGTTATGTTATAAACTCCCCTTTCAAGGTGCATGCATAAAAAAAGTTCATTGGAATTTGGTGGTCGTACGCTAGAGATATCAAATGTCATATTTTTGCTTATTTTGGAACACGTACATAACACTGACACGCTTTTATGAATACTTTATCATGACCTTCCCGCAGTTAACAATTGTATTTTACATCGTCATTGTTATAAACAAGGTTTATTACTTGTGGAACATTGTTCTGCTGAATTTTATGTGGTTGTGGTATAGGTATTTTGAGTGGAGTTGATAGGCGAGTACAGGAAATTGTTGGTTTTATCGCAAAGCAATAATGGATTAAGTGTGATTTGGTTGAGCACAAATGCATAATACTAGCAGCATTATGATTGGTAAATACTGTAGTAGTCTTCTTCGTAAGTGCCCCCATATTATTGTCAGTGATATAATTAATATATTACAGTCCTTGTATTAAACATCAGCATGTTTGGTGAAAGCTACTTCCACCAAAACCACAGATCCAAACAAACAATTTTCTGTAATATACAGACATTACATTACAAAAAAATCATTGAATTTTCTGCTAGAAATTTGATGTATGCAAAGACTGTAGAAACAATATTATTTAAATGTCTATTCTTCAATTATTATAAATTTAGGGAGGTTCACCCCTTCCCCTTTGAGTTTGATAATTGTATTAAACCTTAGAATCTTGGAGGCAAACACATTTAAATTTAAAACAAACTACAGTTTTATGGTTCTTCAGTGCTCTGAATTTTGAATATTCTCTCATATTGTTGTTGCTTTTTGTAGATTACTAGATATTCTTACCATGATTAAAATACAACAAAAGCCATGCAAATTTTATTGTATCGTATTATCTTTTATTGGCAAGTAATCAAAAGACCTATTCATTGAGAGCCTTTGCATTAACCGCTGTTTATATCACTTCTCAATCACTCCTGTAATTTTTTCGTATTTACTGACCACTTGACCCAATCCGACCTGTAACACTTCAGCTCAGGCATGTTAAGCCCTGGACAACAGCCAACGTACTATAGTCAAATGGTTATATTTTTAGATTTATTATTTACATCTATTCTTCATAACAATAACAGATTGGTATCAGTTGGTTATCACATAATGCATTGATGTTACAAAGGAATATTTTTAAAATTCCTACAATTTACTGGCAGAAGATCTAAAAATGGTCATTCTCTTTGTCCCAAATTATTTTGCTATATTTAAAGAACATGCAATGGTGCTTATGTTATTAATGCTGCCATCTTTCAATTCAAATGTTGGTGATCATGCATTTGAACATTTTCTTTTTATTTATACCATATGGCTATTGTTTTTTATTTATAGCTATGCTTTCTTTGGTTGTTGTCTGCATTTTTCCACCCACTGTTTTCCTTACCTGAAGTGACACTAACCAAAATGTTATAGAATATCTCTAATACCTATAGAAAGATTTGATATTTTATTATATTTTTCACCTCCTCTAGGTCCTCATTCGAATAAATGCCCCAAGTATTTATCTCCCCTACCCCACAAATGACTACATAAACAAATCTAATGGAATGTTGTAATTCCATATTTACATTGAAATTAAGGGACGTTTATATGAGTATGTACGTATCCATTTTACCCCAAAGAAATAAATAAATAATTGCCTCCCACGAATAAATTCCTCCCCCAAATAAACTCCCCCTCGAAAACCGTTTTCAACAATAAATGCACTAGGGAAAATTTATATTTGAAGCCATGCCATTTGTTTGTATCATTGTACTTTGCATTTAGTTATTTACTTAATGTGTTGCTTACAACATGAATGTTATGATATTTGAAGCCATGCTGTGATATCAGATGAATTTGAATGATAATCTGCTGTCTGACCCTGATGACATAGTCGATGACACAGTTGATGACATAGTCGATGACACAGTCGATGACACAGTTGATGACATAGTCGATGACACAGTTGATGACATAGTTGATGGCATACCGCATGGGAGTGGTTAACATTATCAATAGAATAAATAAAACAAACCTAAGTTATTCAAATGTGGTTTAAATCATTGGTGATACTGCTCGTGTTATGCTCGGCGGAGGAAGGTTTTAATTCCTTTTTTAAATTGTAAATTGTGCAAGATAAAGAAGCTATAGTCTAGTTTGATTCCAGTTTTCATAATTTCATCACTTTAATTTTCTTTGACAAAAACTGTAGTATGCCCATATATAGTCATAATGTGATGTCATCATGACCATACTTAGGTATGTCACATATTTTTGTCAAATAAGATTTGATTGGCTGAATAAGGCTTGGATTACAGGGAAGATTTCTTACTGATATAATACAGTTTTTAATGTGGTGTTTATTATGTTAAATAATTTTTTATTTATAATTTTTTGTTATGAAAATTTGGTACCATATATAATAGGCTACCCTGAGAGACCAGATAGCCAACACAGTATTGACTAGTGGCTAATAATTGGCCTCTCACTTAACTAAAGTTAATCTACAGACATACAGCAAATAAAGGGGGAAAAAAAATTAAATACATATGACAGGTATGTGTAATTTCATAATCGCCTATTCAGTGTCATCACTATTTGTTCAGTTAGTGAATGATGACACACTCAAAGGATTGCATTGTGTTTGGACAGCATACATGGAAACGAATGATTGTGTTTGAATAAATAATGAAACCTGTCAGCAAATGAAGGACAAGATCGAGTCGCAAACACCGTAGAAGGCGTGAAAAGGAAGAGATTCATAAAAGTAGGACGTCTACTATATGATGGTGATGTAAGAAGGATGTCGTCTGTTTAGTGTTTTTACTCCACATGTCAAAATTCTGACATGCTGCTGATTACAAATTGCGTAGGATTTAAATTTTAAAATTTGAAGTATTTCAATGACTCAGATCAAAATTTTTGCCTGCCATGTAAATGCTTGCTTTTCTAGTAATTACGGCAGTAATACACATAGTGTACTGTGTATGTAGGTTTTCAGGCGCTTACAATGTATGGAATGCCAAAGATGCTACTTACAAACATGTTAATATTTTTTGCCCTTTTGGTGTTCCATAGCAATGTCCCTTGTCAATTAGCAAAGTCCAGATGAATGAAAAATTTTAATGGTAAGAACTGATGATATATATCTTAGATATTTTCAGATCAATTATGAGTTTGATTATATAATTTACCAAAATTCTCAACTAAAAGGACTAGAGATATCAGTTCAGTTAAATTTATTTCACTTTCTCAAGAACATGAAGAAATTGCAGGAGGAACAAAAGGATAGCTTGTCAAAAAATTTGTTGTTTTGAGACCTACCTACTTGCCATTTAGTGGACAACAATATAAGTTAGGCTTACAGTAAACATGAAGATTGAAATACCATCTTACATCATCATTTTTTTTATATGTCTATATTATTTAGTATTATAATTATGGTGCCTATCAATCTGTATATCGCATGGTGCCCGTCCGTCCAATATCATGATTGGCAGTACATCTATCCATCTATTATGTCGCCACACGGCGCCCGTCGGTCTGTTACCATTTCATGGCGTCAGTCCGCTTTGTGTCTTTACATGGTCACAGTTTGTCGGACTTCAGATTATGATGTGCTATTTTTTATTTATTTTAATATTTATTTATTCAAAAAGAAAACGGAAATGAAATAAACATGGCAAGTTTAAAACTACTAAGGCTTACAGGCAAAATTTAAATTGTGATAAATGTAAAAGATGTGTGCTTAGGAAGATTTGTCAGATACATCATTCCAGATTTTAAGAGATTTTGTAGCTTTGAAAAGCGATTTCCACATGGTGAAAACATTATCAGAAATGTCATATCTTCAACTACGCAATTAGTGCGACTTACCTACGACATCATATTGATGTCATTTCAAGTACTCATTAAAAAAAAAATTCAATGTTGATGTCCAACATATGGCAATGCAATAACACCATCTCAAACATCAGTATGTGGAGATTATATTTAACATTTGACAGTGTCACATGACTAAGCCTAGAGTTGCTCATAATAATGTTGTTTCGGACTCGTATCACATTTTGCCCCTGACATCTGTTCGGTGTGGGAGTGACTCAGCTATAAGCTACTCATTCAATCATGCAGTTCCTTTGTTTCTCAATTGAAAAATAAATTACAACATTGCATTGCTTATTATAATTCTAAGATATAAGCCGACGGGCCTCAAGCAATGGGCTGCATAACATTTTTTGGAGGGCCACGAAGTCGTCTAGGAGAGAAAAAAAAACCCTTCTTTTTTCATAAAGTCACTTTATTGATATAGCGTCTTATAGGAGAAGGGTGATCTTGTTCCCTAACTTTATTTTTACACAAAACATGGCAACAACCTAGACGCCCGCAGATGGATCCAGGCTGTACTACTACTAGGCCTAAACTCATGGATACTTGTTGGCCATGTGGATAATTAGATTTCTAAAGAAGTTTTCCTATGTGTTTTGCCTCATGAAGTAAAAACAAAGACAAGATCCTTTTTATGTATGTTCCTAAGCTTTGTCCACATTATCAATTTTTATTCCGACAAATATCTGATTTTTTTTTTCCATATTTGGCTATGATCTGACATCATCATGCCCATATATAGATGTGGTAAAAGGTCATCTTGCCCATATATCATTAATGTCACAAAAAACAGAGTTTTGTATACAGAAAAAGAAAATCAATTGTTTTAAGCCCTTTCCAAACTATCACATCCGACAAAAGCATGTGACTTGCCTTATATGGTCATGATGACATCACACCATGACAATTTATAGGCACATCATATATGGGCATACAAAAGTTTTTTTTTATAGTATGGACAGAGCCATAGACATTCTGTATTCTGATTGACAGGTTATATATGTTAGCTCTCATTAGGCATGATGTGACTATTGGAAAATAGCGCTTTAAAATTGATCCAAAAGTCAAATTCTTGAGTAATCCAAATGGCCAGCTGAATGATGGGATGGTCACTAAGGACTTGACCCGGCTATAATTTCAACCATATGATACTATGGTATTTGAACTGGACTTCAAGGTTTCCATGGATACCATTCCAATGGGATACATCATCAAATCTCTTGACCAATAGAATACTGTACTATTCTATTATTTCTTTAATGTTTCTTTTATTGGACTTGGGATGGTGATGTTTTGGCCTTCTCTGATTGGTCAGTTTAACAAATTGTTTTAATTTTAATGTCTGTATGTCTGTTCATATTTTTAAGCTATAAATCTTATAGTAGTATCATGCTTATTACTATCAGGATACTGTATGTGAAATAACAAGTATAGTAATATCATTTCATTCATGCATTTTATTTATTTATTCAACCAACATCATATCATATATCATTTTGCATTACCGTGAAATTCGAAGCAACACATGAAAAAGAAAACCCCAGTAACAAATCATTTTGAAACCCCTTCTTGTGCCTTTGAGAATGAGTTATGCTTTCGATGAAGGTTTGATAACTTTATCAGCGCTACTGAAAACTGTGCTGATGGCAGATTCGAAGACATGAGGTGATACATGTTGATTCATTATGGCTGTGCATGAATTTTTTTAGTTAACTCTTAACTCTAAAATAATTTGTTCGCCTTGCTATAGAACTGTGGGAAAATGATGTACAGTAATTAACAAATAGGATGTCATTTTAATTAAGAACATTAAGCAATTATTATAAATTACAATTATAGTAATGTATGTCGTTGATATTAATTGGCATACAGTAACTATGAAAAATGTCAGTTTATCAACAATTAATGTCATTGTAGTTAACAATTCTAACATTCTTTTAATTAATAATTGTGATACCAAATTGTAATTAACTATTATATTCATTTTAGTTGACCACTTAACTGTGACCTACAGTATAAAGCTACCGTAGTTTTAGTAGCTGGCAAAACCAAACTGGTAGTTAACTATGTTTCAACACATTGACCTTCCTATTGAAACATTTTTACTGATCAATTTGTCAATAAAAATTGAGATATGCGTGCAGTGTGAGGCGTTACCCCTTCTGAGTGAGGTTTAATGACTTGAAAAAACAACAACAGGTACAGTCATAGCCTAGGCATAGACTGGAATGATGTTCATTTATTGAAGGAAGGTCAGCCTAGATTATGTAGGCCTAATCAGTGTTTTTTTTTTTTAACAAACATTTTTCATTTGGCCGGTATTTTTACCAGTAAAATTGACGGCTAAAATGGCTTCAGTAGAACACTGTACCATAATTTAATCATCAAAAGAAAATTAAGGAGAGGAAAAATAATTAGCAAGAAGTGGTGAAAAAAATTTAGTAGGTATTCAAAATAAGTGGAGAAAAGTATAGTAAAAGTAAATTATATTGGAAGTTAAGGTTTGGATATGGAAGCATTATAGTGGATTTTCACTAAATGAAAAGATGATGACATGATAGTGAAGAGGTGGATCGTCAGAAACTTGAACGAGGAAGTAAATCTTGATGTATGTCACAAAAACATATCACCTGATATATTGATGATGATAAAGCACGGTGGTGTTAATTTGGAGAAGCTCACAGCAGGGGAAAGTTATTAAAAGCCAGCCCCAAGAGCTCTTACAAACATATGATATCAGGCACACTTGACACCCGGTCATGCTCGATATACTCAGAATGTGCTACCACCACGTAGTGATGAAAAAATATTAGGCTTTTAAGTTATATGTTTGGGTGAAAGCTTTGAAATATTTTAGCATCAGAAGCTCAGATTAGTGATGAATAACCCTCCTTTACCATTTGATGTTTCATTTATTGTTGTTGGATTTACAAAGAATTTAAAAGTAAATGTAATTTTTTTTATTAACTTTAGTATATTATTATAAAAGAATTTAAAAAATGAATAAGATTAGTGAATCTAACACATCATATCCTGTTTACTTATTGATTAATTAGTGTATAGTAGTTGATATTCAAAATATAAATTGCATTGGTAAGTAAGGAAAATTACAGCAATGTACAAAGTGTTTTGGGGATTTCTTGTATTACTGTATATTTATTTTATTCTTAAGTAATTCAGCATTGATGCTGCCAATTGAGATCAAGTAAAATAGAATTGAATTAAGGCAAATAAATATGGTTTCAATGCTTGGGTGACCCATTAATATACATCATAATTATTTCCAATATTGTTTAGAATTGTCAGACAGAGTGACGTGTGTATAAGCTTGGCAAACAAATTTCGATTACTTTGTATTTGGCCGTAAATCAAACTTTAAGGTAAAATAGTAATAGTATAGAAATTTAAAAGGCATGGGAGCAGGAATATGAAAATATCCATGAAAATATAGAATTACTTAAAATGAATGGTCGTCATATGCTTCTCTTAGTACATAGATGTGCAACGTTTTAGGGTGGAAAATAGTTTTTTGTTATTAATGTATCTTGTTGCTATTGGAAACTATGGAGCATAAACTTGGAAAACTTTCTCTGAAAGGTTAATACTAGGCATTGACTTACGGTGTTGTGACCAGTCATCACCATGGAGTACTTGTTTATCGGTAGTAAATCAAGCACCAAACAGTTGCTATTTACTCAGTTACTTTCATTTCATACTCCCCTACTCTTGGTGGAAGTAACCATATGAATGATTATTGATAAGGGACCAATCCTTTGTTGAAGGAGCCAGTGGTACCGTTTTTTGTATGTTCATTCAGTTGTTTGTGTGTGATAAGCACAAATTTGATTGTTTACTATTATTGATAAGAGATCATTACTCTGACTCACAATTGACCATTCTGTGTAAAATGCCTAAATATGGCCATGATGACATCACATCATGACTATATGGGGCATGTTGTGGCAAAATGGCTAAGTTGTAGCAAAAATTGAAATTCAAGTTATTAGTATTTTCAGATACCTGAGTATGTGATCTTTAAAATGAGGGGTCATTCATTGAAATTGGACATTTCAAGCCTAAGTTATTGGAAAGTGAAATTACAGCACCCTTAGAGAGATTTTGAGTAAATGCCTTCCAAAGTTATTTGTGCATACATTGTTTAATAGAATTAACTATCTAAATAACATTAAATAAACGATTTGTTGATCACTTGCAGAACTAATACTTTGGGACATGATTAATAAGACATTAAACTGTTGATCTATAGTGAAAAAAAAAATTGGATTTTTAGGCAATTTTTTGAGCTACCATATTTTATAGCTCCTTTACTCAATACTAGTCTGTGCGACAACTTAACCATTTTGCCACGACATGCCTCATATTATATAGGCACATCAACTAGAAATATGGGCACACAACAATTTTTTTATTAAAGAAAAATCTAAGTCTAATGCAGCATAAATAAACTTTAAAGCAACATTCATTGAACGAGAATATTCCATACTTGGAAAATCATATTTAAACAAACAAGAAGAAGATGAAAATTCAAATATCATGTAGAAAAGTGTAGAATATCAATGTTAAAAAAAAAAAAGGTTTTTGCGTGGGTAGTCTGTCTATTCAGCCAAAACTGATATTCTGCATTCTCAATATTCACAGAGCAATTGACAATAGTAAAAATAGAATCCATCTTAAACAAACAGTAATTAACGGTTTTGTTTTTTTTTTATATAAGAAATGCTTTTTAAAATAAAAGTAATATAAATGGAATTGAGTGATTTTCTTTAAATAAACGAGCATTGGTAACTCAAAAAGGACGACTTACACTTTTTTTTTTTTTTTATAAGAACACATTTTATAAGAACACTGAGGCTGAAATTGCTTAAAAAATAAGAACAATATAAGAACAAATTGAGGCTGAGATAAAATTTAAAATGATTTTTATTTAGAAAACTTAGGAAAACTAACAAATCTTATCTGTACCTTATGTGCAGTAGGTGTACAGTAATATATTGCTGTACAATAATAATTATCTGTCTTTGAGAAGTGTGTAAAATAAGAACAAAATAAGAATTTTGAACCCAAAATGGGCAAAAAATAAATAAAACTTACTGGTCCTTATTATATTACAATACAGCACAAAAAAAAATATTAAAATTTAATTCTTCTTCTCCCATCCATCCAAATTCATCCCTCCTTGAATAATAGTGAATGCTATCCCTTCTCATATACAGTATTTATAATCAATTTATCTATGCTGTCAAATACAGTAGTCATTCTGAAACAGTACAGTAATTAGTACAGACACAATCTAATCTTATTAGGCTCGCAGATTTTATTGGATAAGGTCAAGGCTTTAACTGTTAAGGAAAAAAAGTTGACTTAACACTCATCTAGAATGGACTACAAAAGGCGCTAGTCATTATTAAAATAGTTTATTATTAGTTTTAAAAATGCAAAAAATACCACAATTTATATTTGTGATCCCCTAAATATAATTTACAGAGAATATCAATGTTTGGATTTGTTTTTTTTCTAATTTATTCAATTAAAAGTTAATATATAGCAGATTTTTGTCAAAGAAAATTTTATAATGTTGACAGAGCTTAAAATATACAGAACTAAAGCATTCAAAATACTGCATTTTTAAGCTCATCATAGACAGACTAATAGTTTGGATCTATATTGTTTTGCTTTTAATAAACAATGCCGTAAGTTACCATATTGTTTGGTCTGCAGTGTTTGTTACTCTTTAAAAGGCTCAAAGTGTGTACCGCAATGGCGGCCCTTTTCTAGTACCACAATCAATAATACATTTCATATCAGCCATTCCAATATAGTTACACTTATAAGTTTGAATAATAGCTGTCTGTCTTTAGTGATAATTGTGATAATTGATATTCAATAATTTTGATTATTGCAGCATGCCAGCTTTGTTATCTTAATTACTTGACAGTTAGATGGGAGATTAAAACATTATTAATTAAGCAACAAGGTTAAACTAACTTAAGAACTACTCCATATAAATTAGTGCTGTGTTTTAATAAGGCACATTGAAGTGAGTCCTCTAATGGGTAATTATATGACTACTATTTTTGCCTTCATCTGTTTTAAACTTAGCCTAGTTTATTGTGGACTTGGTTGATTGATGGTTGGCATGGTACCCCTCATTTCTGCTGCTTTTTAAGTATGGTACTCTAATCCACAGCACAGTTAACTCACTTGCATGCAAATCCTACGTTTGTCATAAAATTAAACATACTTCAATGATTCAAAATGCTTAAAATGTTATTACAAGGTTTAAAATGTTATATTTACAGTTGTGAAAATTTTGGAAATGCAGATTATGGCAATTATGTTATTACGAACAATCTTTCTGACTATAAAAACAATTTTATTAAAAAATCATTGAAAGTAGTAAAAAATGTTAAATCAGACAAGAAAAAAAAAAACATAAATCGACATAGCATTCTTTAAAGCAAGAAATATTGATCGCTTTTAGCTGAAATATAATATTTTAATCAGAGTTGTTGCGTAGCATGATGCGAAGCAGGTAGGTATGATGCTTTTTGCTCGTTGGTGGCGCTGTGCTGTATACAGATATATTGATTATTTTTCATTCATGAGAATATTCCTAATTATCTTCTAATAAATATGTGAGGTAGACTTATGTGTTGCTTGTATTACAACATTATTGTTGTTCTATAACAATCAGTACAACTGTATAACATATAAATTCTCAACAAAGGAAGCAGACAGGATATTCACAATTCATGAGACTATCTTCAATTGTGTTTCAGTCATATTTAGGAAAGCATTGGAACCAATGATCCAATGATTAATTTTCAACTAATGATTATATTTAATTAACAGAAAAATCAAAATGAAACCGATCTAATTGGAAGTTGTTAACATTGAGCCGCCTGTTATATTTTGGCACACAACAAAGTTAATTTATTTCTTCGGCTCCATGAATAGATAAATAAGAAACTGTCTCAAAATTTGTCCCACTATATATCAGATGCATCATTGTCAAATTAAGTGCTATGAAAATACACAAAGAATATTAGTTACAGTTTAATTCTGCACTGGTGGGTTACAGCAACAAAGTTATAATAGACTGACTCTAAGAGGTCTGGTTTAGGTACTCATGATGGTTGCTAATTGAGGCTGATATTATATGTTGCGTCGTCTGCTACTTGTGGCTTTTTCTGCTGCTTGTTGCGTCGTCTGATAATTGTTGTGTCATATGCTACTTGTCTTGTGGTTGCTTATTTTCATGATGCTAGCATCTTCTCGAGTTGATTGTAGAGTTGTAGCTTAGTGGTTAAGATGCCTTGCAATTTCCAGAATGCTTGTTTCAAATCCTGGCACACCAAGACTTTTTCTCACCACTAAAAACCGACTTAACCGTAAGGTCCACTGATTAATCTCAGATAAGATAGTATAATACATACTCAAAGTATCGAAATGCACGCCATCGTGTCGAGATTCAATATTTCGACATTAATTATGTCATAATCAGGATTACTTTTTTTTAACCAGTATTTAATCACTTTGATTGCATTTTATAAACTTAAAACCGACTTCACTCAAAAAAATACTTTAAATAAACTTAACTGACCAATAGGAACAGGGCCAGGAATATGCACGTGTAACAAACACACATGTCCCACAAACGCATGTGTTTGCTTATGTTTTACAGTGTCGTTTTATAGGAATACCTTAGGAACAGTATTCAAGGGCATGGCTTAGGAAGGTCCATGGATGAATATACTTGTCAGATGTGAAAGAAATACATGTATAGATCTCTTTATAAAACTTCAGGAAATAATTTTCCAGTAATTAATCTCTTTGATTGCCTTTTCTAAATTAAAATTTTGTAAAAATATTTGGAATTGTTAAGATGTCAAAAGTGTCGTAAGTTCAGTGTGCGAATCATATGACCTAATTTAGGTGACAGTTACAAACAATGACCTTGATGATTTAATAATGGAATGGTCATGTAAGCTCACACAGTAATAAAAAATTAATTATATTAGAACTATATAGGGAAATTAGACCATTTGATGGTCATCCAACCAAAACATTTTTTTTTTTTTTTTAATGGTAGATGCCAAGGTTATATAACAGCTTCCTATTACGTCAGATACTTGTAAGCGAATTGTTATGTTCTTGTGGATTTTTTGTTAAAGAAAATAATCATAAAATTTGATTATTATTGTATAAGGTTGTTGTAACAAGGAGTCGATGGGGAAAAATTAGGTGTTTAAATATTCATGTATTTTGTTAAGTATTGTAGCAGATTCATTTAAAAGTACAGTAATAACTCTATTCATTCATGGTGAATGTGTATGTAACATTATAAGCTTCTGTACAACTTTACTAGATTGTGATTTGAAAGGAAAAAAGTCTAAATGTATTTTAGATCAATAATATCTCTGTAAAATGTTTTGAAATTAAGAATTTTGGTCCATTAATCTAATAATCATCTTTGTATTCATTTCATACATATTTTGTGTCAGCTTGTCCTTGGATGATGCTGTGTTGGTAACAATATAGAAGGAACGATTCAAGAGTGATCTTTGTATTAGAGAGATATTTTACACGAAAGCACTCAGCAGGGAATGGTGTTGCCTTTGACAAGATAAGCGTTAAAGGTGAAAAATTGATCAAGCTCTATTGACGATTACTTGTTTTGATATTTTGCTCAGTCCTTCTCACATACTAAGTGTTCTTTTCTGTCAGGATACTATAGGATAGGATTATTTCTTGTGTGAACCACCCAAAGTATAATTAACCAGTAAGTCCAAAGACTGGTTTATAGTTGGGTCCTGGTCGTGAATTTGATCGTTTGTAAATTATGACTGTGTGCTAAAAAAGAAGTACTCTCATCATCAAAGGGAAGGGGATTGTGACTTGTTAAACTGACCAATCTACTTCCCGTCATGTCCGTCCTGTGTGTGTGTAGTCTGTGAAGTGTCGAGAAAGCGCTGTGGATACATAAAGCAGTGATATTGCCAATCCTTGACTTAAGCCTGGCTTTCTTAAAATCACTAGAATGTCGCTACAGTGTTTTCTGTGCAATTATTATACTGTGAGCAGTACCCGACGCTATCGGGCGGGCTCCCCGATTTGCCCAACCAATCAGCATCGTCGAACTCTGTAGGGGATAGCGTGTAGCGATTGTTTGGAAACTCAGCTTTATTTATCAAGCTAAATTTCAAGTGAAGTATGTTGCACAATTGATAAATAAGCAATTAGAATAGTTGCATATAATACACGAGTGGAAATACAGTGGTTAGATATACGAGTTGAATTGGTCTTTTGCACACCAATCTAAAAAGATCAAACTGTACACTAATGAAAAATTTGTGCATGATCGGAGATAGGAAAATAACATTGGGAGTTTGATTGATTTATAATAGGTTATATTATATTTTGTAAAGATACTGAGAACCATAATACAAGCATGGACAATTTAATTTTAATAATTCTGTTTGTTTTTCTTAGTGAGAATTATAATCTTTCGGTTTATGTTTCTGAAGTCCTTTCTGAGGAGAATTTTTGCAGAGATTAAATGAATGTAGTGTAAGTGACGTCATATGTTTGAATTAAGATTACTGCGGTTACAATACAATGAGCTATTCTTACACAGGATACAGGATGCGTCGGTTACTCAGTATTTGAATTTGAATTTCACTTATTTATTTAGTATTTTTGCTGAGGCAGACCTCAAGATGGTGGGGTTAGACTACAGTCCAGGCAAATCCTCTCTGTAGCAGATCCTTCTCTGATAAATTGAAAGGCCCCACCCCTTGTATAAAATTCCATAAAAAAGGTGAATTCCACCATTGACAGTACATGCTAGAATGCTCCAGATTGTAGCAATCTTAGTCAGATATAACAAACTTATTGGTGTGGCTAAACTTAAAAAGTAAGACGTAATCCAGAGAGCTTAAGTGTGGTGTCCTACAATGTGGTAACCAACAGTTTACAATTTTTTCCCTGTAGGCTATGAATCTTAATTACTGTGGTTTTTCTCAAAAACCTATGTGAGTAGATGGTATGCTTTTAAGTAGTGTTGAGAGAGGCTAAATTTTGGTGTAGGTATTAAGTTGTGCAGGTAAAAACAGGTGCTATTTAATAGAAGCACAACTATATGTTTCAGTGTTAAAGGCTAAATTTTTGTAAAGTATAATGAGATTTGGGTTAATGTTCAAAGGGTGTTATTTTTAGTCTTATGTTAAATTTTATGGTTAGAATATGTTCTTTTGCATGATTTTATGATCAAGTTCAACCATGACATTTTGTTAAACCGTGGGATGCAAATATTGCTGAATCTGGCATGTTTGTTAGACTGAGTACTGTACTGAATATTAGGTATTTGCAGGGTCTTTGCCCCTGACCCTCACTAGAGCTCTCGGCCTTGACTCCACTCGTGTGCTTTTAGTTATATGAACCCCTAGCTTATAAGTGACAAGTAAGCTTGTTCTTTCAATCATTGTTATATAATTTTTTATCTTTATTTAAGATCATGTACATAAAAAGATATTCTGTAATTTAAATATTTTGGAAAAAACTGAATGTTAAGATAAAACTTTTGATTAGTTATTAAAAATTCACATGTTATTATAAATATAATGGAATAAGTGACTTAAACTAAACAATAGAATAAATACATTTCTTTGAAATGAACAAAATCTTGAGATTTTGTACAGAATAAGATTTATATAGTTATCATGGTATTATACATTTTAAAAGACCATTATCTCTCAATTTTAAAGGTCAGAGTTCAGTTTGCTAGAATGAATGTTATGACGTCAGCCACTGTGAAAAGTAATTTTTCTCGCCAAATCTTTGTCTTAATTTGGAATTTGCAACAATAAATCTCGGCTTTCATTTTCACTTTTTTGAGTGGGGCTAATTTCACCAATCAACTTCTTGACTTTGCTACCTATTAAAGAAAAATGTTTTGGAACAATATCACTTTCATTGTGAATCTTCATAAATAACAATCAGTATTAAGGTAATGATAAGATATTTACCTGTAGTGATTTATATAGTTATATGATACAAATACAGTAAGAAGACATAGAATATGATACAAATTTGAGCATAGAAAAAGTACAATTAATTACATAATAAGCAACAAAATTATTTTTGATAATTCATATCGTCAACAAGTTTTAAAATCCTGCAAATATGTTTATTGTGTTAATCCTGGTGTTTGCAATAGTGTTAAGTTTGCCATTTTTTCCAATATTTTACTACTGTTTATAATTTTTAAAGTGATTTTTTAATTGTAATATCTTCATTTTTACATGTTTTACGGTTTCTCCTAGGAGAGGTTAATAAATGGTTGATTGATTAAATACAATGTGTTAAAAATAAATTTTCCATTTGGGAAAACTACATTCATATTCTTCGATAAAGATAATGGTTTTTAATTTACATCACAGCATTTTTGAAGTAGCTTTTTAACACCAAATCATTATCCCTTATAGATGTAATATGTATACCTGATTTAAAATTAAATAGGATTTAGAAGGGTTATAAAAGGTTTTATTTGCGGTTGGATTATTTACACTGTGGTCACAGGAGATGTCAAATTTTACTTCTTTTTGGAAGTGTGGAGTAGTTAACTTATATTACATTCTTAGTTTTTATCGACACAAGGTCAGTGTGTTATAGGGGATACACTGCTATTTCACAAATTTTCATTAAACAACCTTTATAATAATGTATTGCCTTATACTAACTGTAAGTTTTTTTTATTGTAGAATTGTGTGGAAAATTTAGTGGTTAAGATGCTTGCCTTCTAATAGAGGGATTTAGCGATGGGCATCATGTGACCTAACTTGGGTGTTGGATATAAACAATCCACTGACACAGCGGTGTTTTACATGGAGATTTTTTTCGCTGCCGTCCCTTGTTTATTGCTGTAAAGATCATCGTAATTCCCAGTAAACTTTATCAAATTGATTAAAAATTAAACTTAAGAATTCTGTAATGTTTTTCATGTATACCCAAGTTAAGTCATGTGACTGCCAGTAAACGATCATCGCTAAATCCCTCAATTCCAAGTCCTGGGTTTAATTCCTGTGACAGCTCACGACTAAAAACAACTCTGGTCCCTAAGCCTCATAAAGAGACTTAGTTTATAAAGCATCATTCTCATCCTGTAAGTGCCAGGTATACTTGCTGTTGGATGTGAAGAATATAAAGAAAAAAAAGACAGTATACACACCAGAAGATTGGTTGTGTTATTAATTAATTGGTTGATTTCTGTACTGATTAATTTAGTGACTAGGTTAGTGGTATTTGTTGCCAGCCATTTGGTTGTCCTCCCTCCTCATTTTTATTTCCATCTGTTGTAATTGATAAATTGATTAACTTGATTGTTAAATTGATTATTGTGGCTAGATTACTTGATTGATTGGTTGTATTGATTGACTGATTGATTAATTGATTGGCTGGATGTCTTGATTTATTGACTCAATTTTGGTTGGTATTTTCATTGGTGGATTGAATATTGATTAATGGTTAATTTCCTGATTGGTTGGTAGTCTTGGATTATTGATTAATTGATTGATTAAATGATTGATTAGATAAATCATTTATTGACGTGACACTGGTTGATATATGTTCATAGATGGATTGAATCTTGATTAATGATTGATATCCTGATTTATTGATTGATTGGTTGACTTGTTTGATTGATTGATTGATTGATTATCTTGATTTTGACTATTGAGTGATTGACTTGGTTGATTAAATGTTTGCCTTGGTTATTGATTGATTTTGATTATAAGCTCATTATCTTGAAGAATCACTTTGTTGATTGATTGATTGATTGATTGATTGATTGATTATCTTGATTTTGACTATTGAGTGATTGACTTGGTTGATTAAATGTTTGTCTTGGTTATTGATTGATTTTGATTATAAGCTCATTATCTTGAAGAATCACTTTGTTGATTGTTTGGTTGATTGATTGATTGATTATCTTGATTGTGACTATTGAGTGATAGACTTGGTTGATTAAATGTTTGCCTTGGTTATTGATTGATTTTGATTATAAGCTGATTATCTTGAAGAATTACTTTGTTGATTGATTGTTTAATTATCTTGAATTATTGATTGATTGATTACATTATTGATTTATTGACTTGACATTTGGTTGATATGTTCATTGATGGATTGAATATTGATTAATGAATGATATCCTGATTGATTGATTGTATGACTTGTTTGGTTGATTGGTTGATTGATTGATTAATCGATTATCTTGTTGGCATTACTGATTTTTTTATTTGGCTGATTAAATATTAGGTCGTGTTATTGATTGATTGGCTTATAAACTGATTATCTTGAAGGGTTAATCGATTAATTTATTTAGTGGTTGATTGACTTGATTTGTCAGTTGAATTGATTAAGTGATTTTCTTCACTGATTGATTAATTAATTGATTAATTATTATCGTTTGCATTAGTTATCAGTCTGTTGATTATCCTTCCAACTAAATTTTCAACCTCCTAATCTGCTTGACTTGATTTATTGTTGGATTTATTGATTGATCGATTACAGTACTTTTGGTATGTGTTACCAGGTGTTAACTACTCTTTCTTCTTGAGTCCCTGCATGTCATTGAACGTTGTAGAATGTCAACTCTAGTTTTTACTTAGAAGTTTGATGGTCATGGATGAGAAAATAATCTCTTCACGATGAACCTCTGCATGAACCATCTACTGAATCAACTATCCTTAATCTGAAATATTGAAGACGTGGTTATAATACGATACATCTTGTCCACTGCGCCATGAGCAACGATTGCCGGAATGGTGCAATATAAATGGAACGATTTGATTTGATACGATACAATACATTATTAAGCAACAATTAGTAGAGTTGGATATCATACACTAGTGGAAATATTTATACGAAACAATACATTATTATTGGTTATACATACAGTATGGTACAATGAAGTTTATATGATTTATGTATATATAACTCAAATAATAAATATTGATAATTTCAAAGATATTATTTGCAAAGATTGTTTCAAAGATAATTAGAACCAATCAAATCTTTGTTGCACTTTTTTATCTTTTATATATTTATAGTTGAATTTCAGTGGAAAGTAACAGATACATAAATAGTAACTATTCATAGTTTTTGCTTAGATACTTATTAGCTGCGTCATAGAGAGGCCGTGTTAGTCTGCACTATACAATCATTAAAATGTGTTGTCTGTTTTTTAATTGATTAATTTAATCAATCATTGTACAGATTCTTTGTAAAGCTTAGAAATTCAGCGTGAACTAATTAGATTCCGTCTTCGTCTAATTGTTAATAACTTGCTTAATCCTTTTAAATTTATAATTCACTGTCATAAATTAAAATTTTGGGAATTTTCCAGATTATATTATTTATATAGACTGTAATAATATTTAATGAGAAGACAAGAACTGTAAATATTTTAGTTGGTAGCTTAATGTCAACAAAAAAGTGTGATCATTTGGTGAATAATTGATAACATCATCTGAATTGGCGCCATATATATTGTTTCTGCAATCTTGATATGGAATTAATTTCAAAAACATCCTTTCTGATGCTGGTTTTATCACTTGTAAACAACTTGATATCTTAAAGGGAAATGAGAAGAGACAAAAACAACGTAACTCATGCTGTTTCTTTCTGCTTTTTGCCTCTTTATTGCTTCCTTTTGTCATCATCAATTTTTTATGCTTTTTAGTATTCTTATTTATCAAGGTTGGCATCAACCTTGATTCACTATCAGATGGGAACAGTAAAGGAAATGTTAATGGTTTGACAATTCCAGAGGGATTCTTGAGTAATAGTAATTTCAGAAGATTAGAGATAGCTATCACATATCATATCATTATTATATCATATATCATATTATGTCATATAATATATGTCATATTTCATATATACCATCCTTGGAAAATCCATGATATGGAAATTCCAATGTATCAGCCGTTCCATAGGATAGGATAGATTTTAAAGGATAATCCAATGGATAGAGGTTCTAGAGTGGCGATAGCAAGATAGATTCCAGATAGTACTATAGGTATTCCAATCCAATTCAAAGTTTGATTTATAAAGTGCAATATCTCAGTCCGCCAATTTGAGGGAGTGCTCGGAAAAAAGGAACAAAGGGAGAAAACTATTCAAAGATGATAGGAGGTTCAGGAAGAAACGCAATTTAATTCCAAAGGATTGGGCATTCCAGAGTGTGGCAGACGGAAGGTTAACGGAGGCTCCAAAATATGCTGTATTCCACTGGACAAGTACTACATCATCCTGAATATAAAATCATTACTTGACCAGAATGTCTAAAATAATATATATTTTTTGTGATAAGTTGCATTATAGAATTCTTAATTGCCATTTTAAAAATTAAGGCACTTCCTAAGTATAATCCCTTATTAAATTTTAGCAATTATTTATTAAATCTCAAATGGTAATATTACAGCGACATTGTTTCGACATCAGTGGGTAAAGCCGTGTTCTGGATACCTATACCAATAGCGCACATGCATTTCGGAGTCAGAATTATTTACTGCTTGTTGTTTATTGTGAAGTGCATATTGAGCCTTTTTTTCTGTGGAATGCGCTATAAAAGAATGGAATTATTATTATTATTATTGTTATTGTTATTGTTATTATTATCATTATTATTTTTATTTGCCCTTAGTTAGATGAGTTAAATAAAGAAAACCTTTAAAAGCACAAAATTGGAAGTAATATGATGAAGGGGAATTAAACTAGAGTTGTTGAACTTGCTCGTTTCCTTTCAGTTGAGTAGATGCAGCAATAGCCTCGCTTTCACAAATCAATTGCTTCCTGTTTGAGTTATCTGGTAGTAGCCTGAAGACCTGTTGTTATATTTCCCATTACAAGGGTAATTTAATCATGTGACTATCCTGGTTTGTAAGTCATGTGACTTATTTCAAGTACTTGCGACTGCTTAGTATTTTAAGCGTGCTCTGGTTTGTAAATCATGGCCATCAATCATATTTTAGTCATCAGATTGTTCAGGTTTGTTATTCATGTAATGTTGTACACTTTTTGATTACTAGGATATGTTTCTAGAAACTGGCTAAGAAAAATAGTTCTTTTAAAGAACAGATTTTTGTGGCAGTAGAAATGGGTCCCGCAAAAATGAAGGATTCTTTTTGATGTGTAAATCAATACCATGCCCAAAAGTTTGAGAGTTAACTTTTGTTTACCATATTAACAAAGCAGATCGAATGCTTGTCAGGCCAGCCCATTCTTATCTATTTTGCTCATCTTGCAGATGTACAATTTGATGCAAGTTCAAGTGGTATTATTTGTGAAGGATTTGAGTGGGTGCCATGACTAACGATTAGCTGTAGCTATCCCAACAATATATTAACTGAACCTGCTGAAAGCCATTATAAAGATAAAGTGATTATAAAGGAGTTTTATACAATTTATAATGATTGCCAATTTAGAGTCATCTTTGTAGTGTTATTTTAGAGTTTATAGGGATGAATAATCATGAACAACCTGGCAATCTTGTTATCATTATCATGGACTACATGGTAGCGTAGTTTAAAAGCAATGAGGTTGCTCAAGCGATGTAGAAGTAATCTTGCTGTTTGTATCCATTTAACGTTTTATTGTATTATCTTAAGCAGAGTGTTCGATGACATAGTGTTGGACAAAGTTGTATGGTTAACACTTCAGTGGTTTAATTTCTAACTGAAACAAGATAATCTGAGATTACAAACCCTCGCCCTGTTGCACCATATCTATACTGAAAAACTAATGGCATTTAATTACACGCCGGCCGGACCGTTTCATTGTAGGCTCACGTGGTATGTCTATCAATCGGGAGCGTTTGCGTGCTGGCCAGTCCACTGGCCAAAATTTGGCTCGCCCCCACCCCCAACCCTGGCCTGCGGTTGATCCGCTCGGCCTTACCAAACAAGGTCAATCAATCCATTCTAGTTGGCTCTGTTGGCTGTTGAGGCCGGAAAATGTATAAATAACATTCTGAAATCTGCATCTCTCTTGCAATACCCTTCACATCTCCTTCGGAGAGGCGAGGGCAAGAAATGACAATTTTACAACCAAGAAATATAACAAGTTTCAGAGTGTCAACTCAGGTTAACCAGTGTATAGTGCGAACGCTCAACATATTCGCGTCAGATATAAGGCTCGCTCTTGGATTCAGTCACAGGCCTGTCTTTGACTCTTTAGTCTGACTGTAGCCTGATAGTCACAATAGTGCACTCCGTTCCCGTACACTAGTCATAGAGTGCAACACTGATTAGTATTTTTTGATAATCTTATCTTTATAGATCTGAAATCAAATTTACTTTTACAATCACCAGTTACTCACACATCTTTGGAAATGTTCACTATTATAAATGAAAGTTTAAACATAACAAATATTCCACACAGTACAGAATAAATATTATTTTCTATAAAATTTACATTTCTTTACCTTACTTACTATGTAGCGGTACATAGTATATTGAAGACATGTCATTTAAGAGGTGCCTGCACATATCTTCCTACTGAAATTTTGATGTTAATAATTATTGGAGTGATGTTTTGCCCTATCGAACGTATTATCATACCGAATACGCAGTACGTTTCCAAATACTTGTGAAAAAAATTTGCAAGTGATTCGGGTGAGAATTGAACCCACGACCTCCAGATAACTAGCCTGACACCATAACCACTAGACTACTGAGCTTGTGCTAAGACTAGTGTTTAATCCGGGAACGTACCGAGTATTCAGTACGAAAATACGTTAGGTAGGGCAAAACATCATTTCTATGATATATCCTGATGCAAACTCGCATCGTAATATGTATAATTATTGTTTCCATTGTTGTAGGACAATTAAATCAATAATAAACACAGTGGATGTTAATTTAACTGCAATTAAATAGTTCTACAGCAATAATAAGCAAATCAGATGAAACTATTCGGATAATTTTTCTATAGTATGACTAATTTATTATAATAATAATACTTTATTTGAAAAACTACGCCTTTCCATCGGCAGCACAATTCACGCGTAGCAATTGATAGTGCGTTAAGACAGTAGCGTAGACAGAAACACAGCAATGTACAATACGGTGAATCAAGATGAACGATAACATTTTAAAAAAGTACTCATTAGTCAAACACCGTTTCTTTTTACAATAAAAAGCGAAGTAAGTGACAATTCATCAAAAATTAGGTTTTACAATGCATAATATCTTCTCAAAAAATATACTTTCTTTATCCTATATAAAGGCAGGCTGCAGAGAAAAGAATTTGTTTTGATATGTTGTACAAATGAAGAAGTGTTTGAAGAAATAATCTGGATTGGCTAATGTGATACAGATTTGTTAAAATTTTAATATTAAAAACCGGCAGGAAAAGAGGGTAATAATAATATCAATTTTAGGTCCTGTCTTTTACTGGTAATAGTTTTAACATTTTTTGTGCTCATAATATTTTTGTTTTGTTTTTGATAGAAATGGCAGAGGCGGTGCTTTATCCTGTACGAGAATGGAGATCTTTGCTATGCGCTGGATGACAATGTGAGTGTAATTTAATTTTATTAATAATTTCTTTCATTTCCTCGATATTAACCAGTAATTAGATGCAAACCTAATAAGTTAACAAAGTACATTTATGACGTACATAAGATCTATCACTGCATATTGTATTCAACGTTGCTATAGATTTAAGAAATTGATTTATAATTAAATATTAGATAATTACCATGAACATATTTCCCCAGCGGTTCATTAGCGGATATGATTACTAGCCAATTTTTTCTGAGAACATTTTTTTTTCATTTTTCATTTCAGACTTAAAAATAGATCTGTTATAGAAATAATAGAAATAATACAGTATAATATAGTTGAGTTGTACAATGCCTTTACGGCCTTGTTGAGAAACACCATTGCGGTGAACAAGCGTTTCCTTAGTTAAATAAAGTTATTATTATTATTATACACAAAAGAAGATACTGTTTTAATTTAAACACCCCATGGGCCATATTCTTTAGCAGAGTTTCTTTTTTAGGTAGATTGTTTTAGGAAAGTGTCCTTGAAGTAGCAATAATTTGATTATATAAAAGAAGAGTAGAACTTGTGAGAGAATGGTGGTGCTTCAAAGTCGACTTGAGGATTCAGCATCTATTCAAGAATGAAGTAAGCGCACTGTGACATTTATTTTAGGAGGAATTTATTCCAATTGTGATAAAACCAGTAACCCTGCAATGAATAATTATTTGAGGCCTACTGTAGTGTAAGAACAATGTACACGATAATAATTATAAGATAAATTTACAGGGCTGTAAAAACGAGGTCTAGTTTTGCTAAAATAACTGCTAGCCCTTATATATCAGCTATTGAATATTGGTCTGGTTTAAATGTATTTTTCGCTAGCTTGTCAGAGGAGGGTGTAAAATTATATTGGTGAAGGTAAACAGTATAGTAATAGGATGATTAAATGCATTTAACTTAAATATATAATTACGAAGAAATATACATATCTTATTTTTGGAGATTTCAAGGCTGCGGCGGGCATAATTAAATAAAGAAAAACTTTTTTTTTCTGAAATTTTAATTTTTGCATGGTGTTTGGTGTGCTACAGCAATTGGCCAAAAACATCATTATTGGCGGGCGGCGGCTTCACTATACACTACAAGGTATAAACAAAATATCACCGTATTAATATAAATATAGAGCAAGCCTACCTACTGTACTTTATACAGAATGTGGAAAAATAAACTTCAATGCATAGATCCGTAATTAATGTACTAATTAGGCAACTTGAGTTCAAAATATTTAGGTTATTCTATTTTAATGATACAAAGTACTGTAACGTTACTTCAATAATGCACTCTGCGTACTGGCTAAATTGATTGATTTCATGTATTCCTTTGTAACATACTTAACGTGATTGAATTGCATTCAGTGTAAAATTAGTTATCTTGTCAATTTAATTGGATGACTCTGCTGTTGAGCAATTCGCTATGACATACAATACCATGATTTGGTACATTAAAACCAGTAACTTAGCCAAGTCTGCTCTGTGAAGCAACTTAGTCGTGAAAGGTGTTTTGTTGACGCTAAATGTAATTTAATGATAACTACTGTAGTCCTTAGGTTTATATGCATCATCGATCGAAACAATTTTGGCATTTGAGGCCTGTATATGTGGGAAAGACAAGCCAAACCAGTCAATGGTCGCAAAAATCGGTTTTTAGTTATTCAGTGTTAAACAGTAAATTGAGAATTATAAAATGGTAAAAGAATCATTTAAATCCGACATTTCCTTATGAAGTTACAACATTTGAACATAGAGCTATTTTAACAAAAATATTTGAGAAATGAACCTTCAAAGTTTATGATTTCAGTCATTTCTCAGGCAAAGATTATCACCAAATTGTTAAAAATTGTTGTTTTAACATTGAAAATGGGGAAAATAACATAGCATGATGTATAGATATTAGTTTAATGCAATAAAATAGATTTCCAAAATGTTGACATTCCAACATGCTTTGGCCATTATCTGTGAACACAATTTGTGACGAAGTGACTGGTTTATAGGCTTGTCTTTATTATATCATAGTTTATATGTACTATATTATAGTTAACTTTTGTTTTGTTATTTTAGAAGTGGTACTAACGATGATTAAATGCTTCAGTGACACTAATAATTTTTTATTTTTTTATTATTCACCTTAATTATTATTTCTCAAATATTTTTGTTGCATCGAATCAACAATGCAAACACAGCCAACGTCTGGAATTATTATCACATTACAATAATCTATCATTTTTAAAATAAATAAATAAATTAATAAGTATTAGTATGAAGTCATGTTTGTGATCTGGTATAACATTTATTTTAGCACAGTTCACTGGTTAAAGCCCCATTCCCGCCAAAATTTCACTAAAAATGACTTTTTTTAGAAAATATGCATTTGCATTACTCCAATTATTATAAATCATGGAAAAATATTGGCATGAATTTTAGTTTTACGCAAAAGAATTAAAAAAATGAGAAATACAGACT
>NW_022686840.1:43714-70901 GCF_011630105.1 Anneissia japonica | reverse complement strand
TTTTCATTCTTAGGAATGTCTAAATTCAGTTAAACTAGCAATTCCGTATTATATTTATAAATCTTTATAACATTATACAAAAATTAGATTTTTCTTAAAAATTGAAATTTTGCCGGGAATGGGGCTTTAAATAAACTCATTTCATGTTTGGAGATGAATAGCGTTTGCAATGTAGTGTATTATAATCTGTCAGATATAATCAGATTTATGCTGAACTTTATTCAATTTTGTCATGGTCTGTCACCTTAACAGATCTGCATGTGTGTGTGTACATGATAGTTCAGCATGCACAGCACATAGTCAGCAATCAAGTGTTCACTTACGGTTTTCAGCAGTTCTACTTTCCATAAACTCAACCATAAAACAGATGTTTCTAGTCTGGTTGACGGCAAGCCTATTCAATTTTTTCTGTCTTATATCAGCTGACAGGTAACAAATACATTTTTGTTAATGCTTGATGTTCAATGGGACACAAAAATGCATTTTAACACTTCTTGTTACTAAATTAGTTCATTGGATTACCATAGAACATAACATTTTTTAAATTTTTTAATGTATTTAGTATACAACTAAAGTCTACTAAAACTACCATTTTTAAATAAAGAAACTCATACAGTAAATATTATAAATATGGTAATATTAATATAGATACTTGGTTGGTTATCCTTCTAATATCCCAGTGGGGGATTTAAACAGGAGGATTAAATAGGTAAATATGGATATAGATAGGTAAATTTATAGATGAAAATAATGTATTTAATCCTAATTTTTAGTTTTTTATGGTACAGAATGTTGGCCTAATGATAAATATTGTAGCAGACTTGGTTACATTATAATTTGCCTAGTTACAGTGTCATACACTACACTAGTTGTGAAGTAGATATAGTACATCAATATAATGCTTCTAGAAAATCAATAGTTTTTTAATTAGATGAATTGAAAATGAATGAAACTCATTTTTGTCAATATTGCTATTTTTACACCTGTGTTATCAGAAGTCTCCAATGGGGGGAGTTCAGACATGAGGACTGAGTTTTTCTATTTGGTAATATTATATAATTATTTTACACCTTGATGACTTCCCCATTTGATTAATGGAATGGTCCATTTGTCACTGTCTGGATTTGTTATCTTTAGAAGTGTTATCCTACGATTTTGAAATTGAGTTACATATCAAGCCTGCCAAATTATAAACACCTTCCGTTACCTTAATCAAGTATTTTTAATATCCACCTATCAATGTTTACTGCCACCTAAATCTGACTACTGGTAGTAGGCCTATATAAACTTGCATATTCTGTAGATACTCATAAGAACTTTTTCCCAAATGCAGTCAGCAGTTGACGATGTAGAAGGTCAAAATCTAGAATGAAACCGCCAACATTTTTTACAATTTTTTAAGTTATTACTATTAGATTCCAACTGAAAGTTACTGGAGAATTATAAACAAATGTTAATTAAATAATAAATGGATGTTTAACAATTAATAGCATTTTTTGCACTCTGTAAATTTTCTGCCAGCAATGATTTTTTTTAACTAACTTATCAGAATTTAACATATTAAGCTGTTTTATCATTTTAAATGTCATCTGAATTCTGAACAATGCTCATCAAACTTTGCCTAACAGAATTTTAAACTTTAATATCAATTAAATTTACATACTGTACACACATACTGTTTTGCAAAAGGTTTGTTAAATTTTAATTATTCAGCATTTATTTATTTCATAAGATATCCTCATCCAATTTGCATAAATAATTATTATTTATTGTTGTAATTGCAGCATCCCATTTGTATTCATAAATAATAATTGCAGCATTCCATTTGTATCCACATAGTCCCCACAATAAGGTCGACCATTATTATTATTTGTAGTAATTAACAGTAAATTATCTTTAGACAACTCAATTAAGATGACAAGAGAAAATTGTAGACATTCATTGCAAAGTTGCCGGTTTGATTACCTAATGGTTGAAATGTAACAATGCCCTCAAGGCTTCAATTCTCTATTCAACCCATGCTAAAGTAGCTTGACAGCTTATGTTTATGACCTCAAAATGAATTAATGAAATAAATTGAATATTAATGAATTAAAATTAAGGAAATTACCAAAAGCAATACAATTCCAAGAAATTATACAAATGAGGAAAAGAAAGAAAATTGTAATTATGCATAAATGTAAGTTTCAGATTAATAAAATCGTGCATTGTATAGATGAGGGTCTTTTCCCTAAAAAGGGCCACAACACACAAAGTTGCATTCTTTGTGGTGTAGTGCACAGTATAGTAGGCCTACAGTAAGCTTCTAAGGATGATTAATTTTTTTGTAGGATTGCCTAGGTTTTTGTTTTTAAAGTATTATAAAATAAGGAACTGGCTTAAAAAACAAATCTGGACATGAAACTGTTTTTGGCTTGTGCTGTATATGAATGATATTCATCAAATCCTGATAATCTAATGAAAGTTAGTATGAGATTTAGGCATTGAATCTGCACAATTTATTCATGTGTTCACGATTTTTAAAGCCCATCTGTCATCGAAGAAGATCCGCTAAGACAGGGAATGTTAGTGGATTATTCTTTGGACAATGATACAAAAAAAATGGCACAGTCTGTGCCCAGTAATATAAAGTCTGTAATCCGAATGACACGGTCATTGTTGATGGGAAACAAAGGTATCGTAGCAGCGTATCGGAACAAGTTCCGTTGTCGATTCACTTGCATTGTTGGCTATTTATTACACTGCGTCCAAACAAGAGCAGCTTATAAAATGGTCACAAAAGAAGAGGAAGAAGCCTTGATTTCAAAACATGAATTAATAATGATTTAAATGAATAGATTACCTGTACAATATTTGACCCCAAAATAGGACAAAACTAGGCATTATAGAGCAGTGATAGTAGGTTTGGCTGTCATTGCATGTACAAGAGTTGTACAGTAGGTTGTGGATGAACTGATTTCTTTTAATTTAGGATTTTAAGGTTGTTTTTAGCAATCATCATGATTGTTGCACTTGTTGGAGTGAAAGATGAACTGGTTGGTAAATTTTCAATGTTACTTTGAATATTTTTTATGGTTATTTTTAAAATAGATTTTTAGTCTCATAGGTATAATATTAATTTTGCTTGAAATTCCTCAAAGAAAAGTCATTATACTGTTTACAGAGATTGAATGTCAACTGAAGGATGTCTTATAGTCCTTGAAGTAAAGGTACATTACAACAAATAAATACTATATTTGTAAGGGATTACTCAGTTTTCTCTTTTAAAGTAGTATAGAAAAATATCAGCAGTGTTGATTGTAGTATAACAACAGGTTTCACCATGATTAGGTCAAGTTTCATTGTAAGTGCTGTTTTTACCTTGGTTTTGTTAAAGCATCCATTTAATATTTTGATACAGCCTTGCATATTTGGATGTTTAATTTGATCTGAAATTCAGCCATGGTTACTTATACCATTTCATTGCTTTTGTAAAATGTAATTACTTCGTCTGAAGTATCTACAATTTGGTGGTCTTCCAAGATGTTATATAGAAAAAATTCACAAACCTCTTCAAAATAAGTTCTAAGCTTTATTTGAATATTGTTTTTTTTTTTACGGTTTTGTAGTGACTTCTTGTTAAACAAAAAATGTTTATGTTATTTCTGTTTTCTATGTTTTTACAATTTTTAAAACCCAATATTTTAAGTTCTTAACATAAAATGAACGATACTTTATTGGCTCATCTTCAGATCATTATAAAAATTCTAATGAATAGAAAGAACGGAGCTCAATTTCTGAACATTGGTAAATTTAGAAATTTTCAATTAGAATTTGTACCTCAGCTATTTGAAGATTGATTCGCTTATAGTGCAGTTAGCAGTGGTGTATCTACTAGTACTACTGACCTGAGGGTGCTACCTCTTAGGGGGAAAGGTCAAGGTTAAGTGGGAAGTCTAAATGAATAAGTAAGGGGCACCTGCTGGTAAAATAGTATGGTATTTAAGTGACTTTTAACTACTTGAACGTAATTTGTTTGCTAAGAAAATATCCAATGGAAAATATCCAATGGAACATTTCCTGCCTAGGCAAGGCCAGTCTCTTGACCGTCGGATCACCTTTACATGTTTTATAAGTGAAAATACAAAAAAAAAAACATAGCATTGAGGTGTAATACAAAAGAACACAAAGAACAACAAAAAGCAGAGTTGCTTATGCTATACTACTGTTACTATGGATACAATGTACAATGCAGGATGGTAAATTGACTTATTAAGTTACTGTTATGTAAACCATGTACAGAAATAGACGTTATATTATATAATACAATGTACAGAATATCTATTGTATGTAGGTTCTTTGTACAATGCAGGATATATATAGGCATACAGATACTGTACAGTAATATACTTTTTAGTGTAAGGTACACATTGGTTTTCTTTGGTCTACTTGCTAACCCTGACTGCTCTCAACAACGCTGATTAAATTTTCAGATCGGAAGACTTGACGAGACAATCATAAAATCGAATAGTGACTCTGGGATAGCCTACGAAATGTAGAAGAAAACTTATTTCCAATGGGGTCCTTCTGGTGGGGATTGGGCAGTTCTGATAAGTGTACTGTGTTCTTTAACATGCACATGGGCCATAAATGCACACAGGACAAACGGCTTAAACCTCTCATCTGAAAGACGGTGCGCTATTGTAACTCGTATTTTAGCCTTCCAACTGAAACACAAGGAGCGGCAGCAATAAGAATTGAACCGGGGACCTAGAGATCTCTACGGTTGATCCCTTATTTGTTCATTTGGATTTGTCTGAAGTTGTTAAATAAATCTTAATTTCCATGAAAACCTCAGAATCACAAAATATATACATCAAAACATCATCAAAACACGTAATATATTTTCATATTATGGAGGAAGTAAACCAAAACTCAAATACTGGCCAGATGCAATGAACGAACCCGGCCTTTATTTTCCTATTTTTGTGATGTCTTTATTTGCGGTAGAAAATGTCCGTAGTTTATCTCTAGTCTTAATAATCATGTGTGTATCTTTGATGTAGAAATTGGTGTCTCTTGTTTGTTTTTTTGTGCTTTGTATAGTAGAACTATTTTATCCCTCATCAGGTTACAAAAAAGTGAGAGCTATTTAATTGGAATGTCTATTAGAATTGAGGAGTGGAATTATTTTTAGTCCTTCATTAGATTTCTATGACACTGGCCTAAATTACCTTCCTATAGCTGTAGCAAGATTAATATGATAGTGATCATCTTAATCCATGTACATTATCCTCGTAATGATAGCCTTACATTGCCCCTGTCTACGTGGTCTTAACACGTACGATGAGGTCTTGACGTGTGTACTTCATTCTTACTACGATATTACCTGTCACTTTTGATTGATTGATGGACTCTGGAGGTTGATTAGGATCAGGGCTGTGAACTGATCTATCAGTTCAACCGGATTAAACAGATTAAATAGGATTACTTTGGATTCATTTTGATATGGTTGAAGTAGAGTAGTAATGTATGTTCATATTTACATCATGTACTCAGTGAGTGAGTCGTGGAGTATCTTTTACGGTTTCTTAATTTTCTTCCTGATTCAGCTAATCATTCAATCCACGTAATTTGAAAGCATGTGCAGTAGTGTTGTTAGGATTCCTATCTGTGATATCATAAACATTGATTTAGTTTCTTTTGGATGATCCAATTTTTTTATCGATAAAAAAAGTTGATAGAACATTATTGACCTTTTTGGTTACTCCACCTACGTATGAGACATTTTTTAGTTGAATCATATTTAAAGTTATTTCAAATTGTTTTTTAAGATATTGTTAAATCACATTGCTGTATTTTGTTGATTAGATGCTTGTATGTACCGAAAGGTCCACTGATTAATCTCAGATAAGATAGTATAGTAATACTCCAAGTATCAAAATCATGTCGGGATTCAATATTTTGACATAAATTATGTCATCATCAGGATTGCTTGTATGTAGTATTGTATTTGTCTGTCACTTTTTTTGTTTGTTATACATTGATCTATAGAACTATTCTTGCAAAGCATGTCTGACTTTGTAAAGAGCTTGTCAGATTTTGAATACAATATAAATTGATTACTAATCATAGTTTTAGTGTTAATCGTCTACAACAGTCATGTTCTATGGTCTTTAAACCATCTAAATATTAAGGAGCGTTTATTGTAATATATACAGTGACTACAGTCTATCTAAAATTGAGTATGGTTAGACACGTAATCTAATTAATGTGATCTTCTATTAGTGAAGGTGACAGTTAATATTAGGTTTTGATCGCTTTCGCAATTAAATGTCCAATTATTCCTATGTAGTATACCCACTGCTATCCAAATAGGCTTTGTATGAATAACTCAATTGCTTAGTAACTCTATATTATAACTAGGATGGTCACTCATGTTATTTACCATATTAGTTAGTTCAGCCATTAAATTTACATGGACCTATTTATAAATTATCATCCATTTGATATGAGAATCACATAGAAACATAAGCTTTCATGCTTAAGGGTATAAAGTGCATGCATACAGTATTTGATATTTGCAAATACAATTTGTGCATCATATCTTCTACTGAAGTTTGTACTACCTAAAGTAGGCCTACTAAAAATTGCCATTTATAGTTTCAGACGTGGGTATGAGTTATTATTTTCATTCTTAAGACGAGTGTAGAATCATTTAGAATTGACCACATTTGCGTGATCTCAAAGAGTTTTGCATTTAATGACTAATTGGCTACTAAGGCTCGCACAGTGTGAAATGATTCAGGAAATTCCGAAATATGGAATAAACATTTAAATGTAAACAGACTCTAAAAATAAAGTATGGAGTCCTTTTAGTACATCTCATGTGAAAATCTTAAAATAAAAAAAAAACGTGTTAGAATTATCTTCTTTTTTTCAATTGAATGGACATTGCTAAATTAAATTATGATCATTTGGAAAATGTAAACTTTTTTTTTCTTTAAATTTTGGGACCTTTTTATATAATCTTATATGAAGAATACTTATTATGAGTACTGTATAATGGGAAATCAAACCTTGTTTTGAACCCTCTATGATTAATAACTTTCTTTCAAAAGATTTAGATTATTTTAAGTATCTCAATGATTACATTTTATAACATGCTCAAGACTTTATAAATCATCCTTATCCAGGGATGTCAGATATTTAAAAAAAAAAACTTGAGCAGATGGTGAGGCTAGTAAATCCTGTCTACATGCTATGCAAGTACATTGTTATTGCAGTCTGTCTACCATTGCATATGAGTGCATACAGTACTGTATTAACACAAGTGCCTGAGGTAGGAACATTATATTTCATAAAGCCTACTACATTATAGTATGCCTCTGAAGTAATAGTATTGTGCAAAATTGTTTTAATTAAAACCAAATCAATTTGCAATAACAAAATAATGTGGCACATAGCCATAACTTTGGGTTTAATTTTCAGAAGTTGGCAGTTTGAACCCAAGGTTGGTTACTTACCTGTGTCTTGCAGCAACACACTATATCTGCTTTGCATCTCTTCACACTTATTATGAGCACAGATAAATACAACATAATTGAGAATAATAATAATAATAATAATAATAATAATAATAATAATAATAAGGATTTTTAAAGCGCAAACATCAAAAATAGCGTTCAAGGAACGGTGTCTAAAAAAGAACATCATAAGAAAAAATGTAATCAAAATGTAAATAAATTTTTTTTTTTTAAGTTTAAAGATTGATAGAATTTAAAGGTTTATATAATTTTGCACATGGTTGCCTAAATGCTATGAACTGGGAAATTTTCGCAAATGTTTTACATTTTTTCTCAAAAGATATTATTGATATTTTTGTAATTATATCTAATAATTAATTAAAATGATAATTAGATTACATCAAAACCTTAGGCCAAAAACCATGTCACCAATATGTAGAGCATTGCTGATAGAAGTACTCTACCGTAGTATGTAAAGCAAGTAACTACTGATACTTTAACGACAGATATACAGCTTGCCGTTGGAAAAAAAATATAGCAAGGGATAGTTAATACATGGTGGTATGCTGTGTGCATTTTTCATGTGTGATGGAGAGACTCGCATAACAAATTTACCAACTACAATATTGAACAGAAAGTGATGTACTGTACACCTATTTCCCGCAGTTACTGTAGTTTGATTCTCAAAAATCCATTCTTGTCTAGGGGCCTACATCTTGAAACTTGTCTTAGAAAATTTATCTGTACAACTTGAGAAAAATTGTTTGCCTCTGGAGCCTAACTTTAAAGTTTTAGTAAAGGTATCTGATTTCATCTGATCACCTGTGACTATGAATCGGTTCAATGTTTTATGATGAATTTTGATAAATGTATACATTTTAAATGAGTCTTTAGTACTAGTTGTTTCAGTGCCTCCAGCTTTCAATTACTACATTAAACTAATGAATAATTTTAAATTAATTTTATGATAGTGTGCCAGAAGCAGTTGTCAGGTCGTCAACCTATGCATACATATCAAATGTTAATGAAGCACACAGTGTTCAACCATTATAAATTACATTGAAAGTTGATTAACTTTCTAAGAGATTGAACCAATGACTACAGAATTGAAAGGCAGGCATCTTGACTATAAAACCACAACTGGAATTCTTGCACTGCAGCATTTATTAGCATTCTTGTATTATAAAAAAAGCGTTTTACTAGGTTTACTCTGAGTTAGGAAGCCTATTGTATGGTTTATCTTGAGGTAGTTTATGGGTGCATATTATTTAGTTGGCACAATTTTGAGCAACAATCCCCTTTGTTTAGTAGTTGCCCTTCTACTAAAGTATAAAATAAGTAATAGTATTTATGGTTATTTTTTTGTTGGATGACGATGTTTTTTTTTTGTACTCGCACATCTCCTGCATTTATGCCAATTATTTGGTTGTATAATGCATCCTACTTGTTGTGTTTCTTGCGGTTTTATTTTTAGAACATACCTTCAAATAATTAATCCAATTAAACACGAGGCACACTTAAAATCGTTAACTTTCTGTGAAGCATTATGAGTCAAAAAAGTTGCTTATTATTCTATTGCAGTTCTTTCAGCAGAACCCTTCATGACGATCACCTGATTACTCGACAACAAAAGCTGAAATAACTTTGGTTATTCAATCAACATTGCTGAGTAAAAACCAAAACAATACTTGCGTACAGGTCCACCTTACATTGCATTTGCTCTACCAGCATGGAGGCTTTAAAATACCGTTCTAACTTTCCTCTTTGTTTTGCTTTCGCTAGCCATGTAGAAAATTACTTGTTCACAAAGGCGAAAGTTCACGACTGTTATACCCTTGAAGAAGTTTACTAGGGTTCCCATAAGATCTTGCTTTGGTTTATGTCTTGTTACTATACCTACACTGTAAACAACTTCTATTTTTATATATTGCGTTTGAATAAATGCAAGGGAACCATCACCAGAGGGGTGTGTTTATTGTTAAGATAAACACTTAACTTACCAACATCTGTTGGGTTCAAATGCACATTAATTCAGAAGTTAATACACAATCATCCAAGTTAAGGGTACCTTAGGAAGCAATAAAAGTGAATAAAAAAATAAATCAAATTTTCAGTCTGTTTCTTGGCATTCTATTGAATATCAGTGAATATAGAACTAGATTTAAAAGAACATTCATGAAAATACAACCAGCATTCAACTTTACTGAACTTTTCAGAAAAATATATTATTGAAATTATGCAAGGTTTCAACATGAAGGAATAGGTTAATAGATTGTGGATAGAGCTGATACCAGTTTAACAGGTAGCTCAGACACAAAGAGACCCTTAGGGAAGAAACAAGTTACTGTACGAGCTAGGCCACACCTTGAGCACTTTGTAACTATTAGTACAAATATTGTATGAAAAGATTTTATAAGGTCTGTCTAAGCTATATTGACCAACCCCTCCATCCCCCTTCCCTAAGAACTCTTTTAGAACCCAGTAGTTAGACCTCTATGGCTATCATAAGAAATTATCTTATTAAGAAATCCTTGACAAGGCCCTGACTTTGCTTGTATTGTTACAATTTTAATTGATAAAAGAAATTGTTTTAATAATAGCAAACATTGCCTGTTAAACATTTAAATGTCATGACAAGAATTTTGTTCTTATCGGCGTCCAGTTAGGAAATTTCACAAGTTATATAGTGATTTAATATCTGCATAAAAATTAATTCTAGCAAGGTAATAACACTATTTGATACAGTATTGTGACAAGTAGGTATTGTATATATGACAGTCTTAGGAAAAGTTTCAATAAATTCAGGACGATATTATCAGTTATTGTTCATAGTAATATGGTCTAATCTAATTGGTACTCATCAGCTTTATCTACTGGTATATTTTCTTTGTGTTTTATCTATTTTAGGATTTTGATATTCAGCATTATCTGTCTCTTTGTGTTTAGGAGATGAACCAACTGCTTTTTCTTTTGCCATAGTATTATCTTTTTCCATTTAAAATTCTTGTGTTTATTATAAGTAGTAAGCTACATCTTTAGTAGGAGCTAGCTTTAATATTGAAGGCTTGCTCTGCCAGCTTGCTTTTTCAAGCTGGAAGGATTATTTGTACTTTAGGTATATATAAGTTATATATACATATAATATATATAATTGTAATTCCTTATTTTCCTAGATGATTAATGAAGATTTTTGCTTTTTACATGTATTCTAATGTTCTTATTGATGTCATCTATTACAAAAACAAATTTAATTATGAATGAAAATTACAATAATATAGACACAATGCTCCCGGAACGCGCTCTGGCAAGAATTTGCGTAGCAATAACAATTTTTGAATGCTGATCTCATGGTTATGCATAGAGATTTGGCGGAATACACAAAAACGCAAGATTACGCATTACCATCTTCATAAAATTCCACCTCCCCAAACCACCAATGTTCGGCACCCACATTCAGTACATGAGGTGGCCCTTCCTGGCTTTACGTCTCGTCTCCTAACAACCAACTTAATTTTGTCTATCCCATCTTCTCCCACTCCCACCTAAATTCGAGATGCTCCTCAATGCATTGTCACACACCTCATTCTAGTTCCGTTGCCTCTTTATCTTACGTTCTTCACATATTGAAAGTGTACTATTGGTATATGATGTCAATGTTACTATATTTGTACAGTCTCTCCTCTGTTGAAATACTTCATTATACCTCACCAAAGTAAGCTATAGAGGGCAGCATTGCATTTTTTCTATTTGAAACTTTCACCTTAAAATAATTGTTTATTAACAAAATAAGTTGTTATAAACAGATTCATATCATTGTTTGATGAGATTACTAGTATTTTATAATAATTAATTAGTTTTTGCTGATTGATATTTTTCAGCTGGTAGCTGTTACCCAGGGACATATCAACATAACATACATGAATTTTTTTTTAATTACTTATATAATTAATAATTTTTTTTTTATTGATATTTTTCAGCCAGCAACTATTCCGCAGGGACGTATAAACATGTATACCTGTGTTGATATCAATAATTCAGATCATATTACTGGACAACTCTACTCCTTAGCAATCACTACTACAGAAGAAATCATTTATATACGTGCAGAAACAAAGGAAGAGAGAGAAAGGTAAGGATGAAACTGTATATAGTGATGTTAGTGGTAATAATAATAATAATAATAATAATAATAATAATAGTAATTGTGGACTCGAATATTATTTTAAATATACCAATTATTTTATTGTTAATACATTAACAACTAGGAGTATTCATCCATCCATTCATTCATTCATATATCACATATATCAATTTGTTTGTTCATTCATTCATTTCATCTTTCAGATCAGATAGGGGTAAAAATTACGAAAAATAACAAAAAAAGAAATGAATAAACCCAGCATTATTCTGGCGCATTGTCAAAAAGCAAAATGAATTTACTGTAGAAAGGCCCTCTGACTAGTGTAGCCCTCTGCATTATAAAATTAATACATTAAATTCACATTCATTCATCAGGCTCTTATCAGGAATTATAGGAACGACAATTTTATCAACTTTGCAAACATATCCTACGTTATAACTTGTACCTAACTTAGTATACCGGTACTTGGAATACACACAATACTACATCATTGTACCTGTGTCATCCAAAGAATTAATATTAATAAACCTTATCAACAGAGGGCCCACTTCAAATCTGTGATGATGTGTTGTTAACTTCAAGAATTACAGCAATCCTTATCAACAAAACAGTTTTCCTGTATTGCCAACATGAAAATTAAAGTGAGCCCTCTGTTGAGAAAGCTTCAATTATCATCTCTTAAGAAAGTTCTTAAACTTGACCTAGTTTAAATTAAGTGATATTGTGGTATGTAAAGATAACAAACTTTTTTGAAGTTTTTATTTTATGAATCTAAATTTATACAAGTGATAAGTATAGTGTTTGGTAAGTTAAATCCAAGTAAGTGGTTCTTATTTTCAACCATTACTTTTTTGTGTTAAACTGTCCCACTTTTTTTTCCTTTTTACAACATTTGGCGAGTCAAGCGGCTGAGTGGTACTCCAGGGGCGATGCTAACTACAGTCAGTTGGTAGAAAAAGGACTTAAAATGGAGGTCTTGTGTACACATCTGGCTCATGTGCACATCAAAGGACCAGTTGCATCTTCTGGAAGATTAGAGGGTTACCCCAATGATATGGTCCATTTCAGTCCCTGTCATTGTGGAATTATGTGAATATATGTAGCTACTAAAAGCACCTCTTTATGGCTGCTAGGTAGTAACAGACCACGCCCATACGCAATTCAGCACAGTGACTCTGCAAGTTATTGGTTATTCTCCTATCTTTACTTTAAGAATTTTAAGTCACTGCAATAGCACCTAAAAATATATAGTGGTAAATTTCATATCTCTCATCTTTGGCCTGTCTAGATCAGATTCATTGTTACCAGTATTACATCATACAGAATAATTCAAAGATGATGACATGCACAAAGTCGAGGGGTCCAAAACCCTTGTACTAAAAAACATACATGTTTATCTGTGATTAATTCACATTGATTACTTGCTCAATCTTCAAATTCAACTACCATATTTGTTTTGTGACCTAGATCAGATAACTCTTTTTCTTATATGTGAAATACATATTAATATGCAATTAATTTTAGGAAATAGTGAAAGAGATTAAATTATTTCCTATTTTTTATGATAAAGAATTTTTGGATATTTTCCAGTTGGTTGGAAATCCTAGGTGAATATCCTGAAATGAACCGAGAAGCCGAACGGCAAAACAAGAAAAAGAAAGCAGTGTATCCCATGACAAAAAAAGACCTAGTAAGTATGGAGATGATTTAATAATAAGGGGTTTACCCCGGCTTACTGGTCCATACATTCCCTGTGTGGACAGGAAAGAGTAGCTGGTAACGACACAAAGCTACCCTCAGGCAAGTTACCTGGACGAGTTAGTCCACACCTCGAGCACTTTGTAAATTCATTTTAAATCACTATAATAATTTTTAATTAAAAATAATAATTTTGAATGATACTTTGAATTAGAATCATTGGCTCAATACCCAGTACGGGATTCCTAACAGCTCACTGTTGATAAAAAATCAAAAGAAGTGTCTGTTTTGGGCAGTATAAATGGCAACTGGCAGGGTAAACTGATAAACATCTTGGTTGTTTTTTATTGAACATATGATTTTAATTTTTAAATTGATGAAATCTCTAACAGTTTACAAAATGTGTGTTTTCTTTTAAGGATACCGATAATTCTCAAAAAACTGAATCAAGTGAACGAACTCAGGTAGTAATAAAACAGCCATTGTCAAGAACTGAAAGTGACATCAATAAAATTAAAAAAGAGCCTTCGAAAGACATCAGTCGCTCTATTAGCTGCCCTCCCGGGAAAAGCGATGCTGACCCTGAAAAGTCATTTTCTGATGACCTTCAGAAAGTCAAAGACGAGAACCACAACCGAAGCTGGAGCGATGGGTATGGGATGACCAGCGTGGAAAAAGATGTAGAGAAATGGCTTGTGAAAAGACTTGAAAGACCGAACTCTTTACGCTCAACCAAAAGTATAGAACTCGATTTTAGCTCCTCTGAATTGGACAGTGGTGATGACCAGTGTTTCAGGAGTGAGAAAAATCATTCCGGGAGATCTAGAGAGAGTTCACTCTCTTCACCTTCACCACGACAAGAACATAAGAAAAATAATGAAGACATGTCTCGTGTTTCTAAGGGGAAGAAAAAGAGCTCATATAGTAAGTCGAGGCTAAAGCGATCAGCTTCCGCAAGGCATGTTCGTGATGAACTGGAAGAAACAGGCTCTAAGCTTAGCAGGTCATGTTCTGCTAAAAATGTACCTAAAAACTGCCATGATAAGATTTCGGACACTCCAACCAGATTAGTTCCCTCTGATGCTTGCTTGCACAGGAATAACAACAATGTGAACGATTATTCTCGCTTAAAACGACGTAGTAACAGGGAAAGCAGTTCAGGACATAGTAGTCCAATAAATGACAGTCAGATTCGAGACTCGCCCATAAAGGATTCGCCAGTTTCAGATTCAGGCTCGCGAAAAAACACACCAACTCAAGAAACGCAGCGCCGCAATTCACTGAAACTGATCGAGCAAGGTGCGGAAAATGACAATATTCACATTTCTACGGAAGAACTCAATCGCATTGATGCCTCAAGTAAAAGCAAGTTTAAATTCAACAAGTCATTGTTGGATGGCGAGTCGCCATCTCCCAGTCGCCGGACTATAGAACGCCGTCGTCATGCGCAAGAAAGGAAGGGCCGACATACCCTTGATGGCAGTCTTCATGTGGAGCTACATGGGGAACCTAAAGAGGTATGTTCTCTATTATCTCTTACTCTTTTTTTTTTTCAAAAATCATATCTGAAAATAACTGATACATTTTTTTTTAAATTCTGCATTTTTTTATTTCAACATCAATGAAAGTTGACAATTAAATTAGTGCAAATTTTATAATGTAACAGGCTTGATAAAGAAAAAGTGTCGACCAAAACAGGCAAGTGTGTCCTGGAAACAAATTCTTAAAAAGTTCTACCGTACAACCACATGTAGAGCATGCAATAACTTCTGTGGTTTTTGTGGTACTGTTATCTATGCTGTGAAATTTCAAATTATGTTAGTCCTCTGCTGTATTAATAGTATCCTGTTGTAAGCTTGGTGTTAGCTCTATTCGACTGCACCCTTTCCTTTTATATAAACCATAACTGTAATGTCAAGGTAGAATTATATTTCCGATTCATATATAACACCTTGCAGTTGTAAGCATTAACTTGATGTGAATATATCTCGTGTATTCTTGTTTCTGTTGATAATTGGCTTATTTTTATTGGCAACAACCCGCTTTGGAGTACTGTAGGTCTTTTTACAGTGACACAATCTAAATACCTCTCACATTTGCTGATGTACCTTTGCGATTACAAATGTGGACTTCCTCTTCTTAAACAGACTTCCTGTCACCAAGCTTGGGAGTAACACGGTGTCAATTCTTACCGTGTTCATTTTTTTTTTTTTCTCCCTGAAGAAAATTGATTTAATTTTTCCTACTTACTGGCAGATTATAGATGTAGATAATCATCATCATTTGAAGATATTGTTCTCGATTTAAACCATTTTCTTTGAAAATAGAATACACTTTTCGAGCTGAGTTTGAAGTCCGTTGAGAGTTGGATTTGATCTCTCATTCGCATGTTTCATTTTGATTGCACAGAATAATACTCATTGTGATGTAAGAACAGGAAACCACCGTTTTATTTTTACCAACTAACTTTTTCCTCGCATATGTTTCAAGTTAATTTCTAGGATATGAGTTTGTTTCGTTGGTCAAGTGTAATTTTTTGACAGTTTATTGGACTTAAAGGAATTATGGGTGCTTTCCAGTTTGTGTTGGAATATATAGCAAAGTGTAGTTTGATTTTATGAGTGCTGATCGGAATTAATAGGGATAAAATAAGATCATCAATCAAATATGCGTTTGTTAGATAAGATTTGTAAAGTGATATTTGGATTTAAGTATTTATATATTTCTTTATTATTTTTTACTAGGAAAACTGTTCAGTAGATCTAGTCTCTCAAGGGGCCCAGCCCAAAATGACTAAAAGTATAACATAGGATATACTAAAAAAAAAAAAAAAACCGACAAGAAAACTAAAATCACGGTCACAAAAAGTTCATATAATTTGCAAATTGTACAAGATAAATGTTGGTAAAATGTATCCAAATATTAAATATAAAATTATATAACTAAATTTTATTTCATGAAATTTGTATATTTTCTTACATTTTACCATTTGCAGTAGCCTTCTGGACATTTGATACAGTACGTAGTTTACCTGCGTTTGAAAACGCCATCGATACATATTTCCTACCATGACAAACTGTGCATTACTTAGTACCTTTTAAAAGGTCAAACTTAAGATGTGTTACGGATCACAAAGTGAAAGTACTGGTTCACTATTGTTTTATAAAAAATATGGATTGTTATCATTCTTCCTATTACAGTACCTAGCAGGAAATATTGTTCTCGGTCCAATTCTTTAAACCTTCCAGCTAGCATCGTACGGAAGCTGTTTTTAATAATTCAAGTTCAACATTTTATTTTTTTGAGAAAGGTATAAAAAGTATAATTTTTCTTAAAAATATATTATAAATTTGTAAATTTATAGTTAAATATGAGTCATCATAGGCATTAAGTCTGATTTTATTTTTTCAGTATAATTTTATGATTTAGAATACATCCATCAATGCAAATCATTTTCCAAAAAAAAAAAAAAAAAAATCTACATTTGGGTAGGATCATCTAAGGTTACTAATAGTACTGAGGCTCAAGTGCCTACCTGTGCATTCAGGTAGGATCATATAAGTTGACTAAAACCACTAAAGGCTTTTGGGATCCAAGTGTCTAAAAGTACTGAGGCTCATGGATGTGTACATGTAGGTATGGAATTGACCTATATCTTATATACCCAACAAGAAGTCCTAATTTTATTTATGTATTTTGTATATGAAATTTCTTACTTATCTTCCTAATGGGTTATTCAAAGTCCTGATTGCCGTTAGGGAAAATACTTGAAAAGAATGTTGAGCAATCATAGAAAGTCTGTAAATATCTGTGTACAAATTTCTGACATACGATAGAAAGACTAATCAATCTACAAATCTGTCAATCAATCAATCACTCATTCGTTCTCTTTTATACTTAAGTTTATAATGAAACAAAAAATATCCCATAAAAATAAATAGGAACAAAAATAATTTGTGGATGACATATGGGACGACAGTTTGAATTATTCAACAATTTACTAAATTAATGAGTAATAAAAAGAAATAAAATGTTAATAAAGAATGACAGAGGGAGTGATCGCATTAATAAAATGAATGAGCGGCAGATAAAATGACAAGTGATTGACTAAGATTGGCATCTAGTGAATGACAGGGAAGGAAAAACATTGATGGATCTACTTCAAGGACATCCAACAAAGAAATGATGGTTCGATTAAATATAGTAGAAATAGAAAGAAGAAAACATGTAACTGTAAAACATGAAAACACAAGAAAATAATAGATATTTGTTAAAAGTTATTTTCAAACATATAAAAGAGAACAGAACATACTCTTTTCTATGACCCCTCCCTCCTCCCTCACCCCTCACCCTCAAATTTTGGACTTCTTTTTATCTTTTTCATAAAAATTCACTTTTGCCTTCAATTTTAACCCTCCCCCCCTCCCCACACAAAGCCTATGTTTTGTACTCTTTTGAAATTGTTGATGATTATAGGTGGTGCCTAATAGCTTGCTTGGCTTTGTTTTAATGACTAATATGCCATGAATTTCAGTGGTTTGGAATGGCACCTGCTGGGAATAAACCCTCAGTTGTTTTATTGTTCCTCTTTCTTGTAATTTGATGCATTTTACTAGATGTTAAGGAAACAGAATGAAGTATAACACATCAGATAGGGTAAGCTCATACGTTATTGATAGATGTGTAATATTGATTAATAAATTATTACTATGATTAATTAATTCATAATTTGTGTGATTGCGTGATTGATCGACTGATAAACTTTTGATTAATGGTATAAACCTGCCAGAAAATAAGATATGAATTAGCACTAGTCATCCAAGAAAATATATGTTAAAATGAAGGTATGTTGCAAGAGATTAAGTATAGCTTAAACAAACATATTAATATATATTTTTATGTTCAGGGGGCTAAACTAGAATAGACTTTTTTAATTGATTTCCTATACCTTGCTTTTACCATGATTAATTTAATGTTGGAATATATATAGAATAATTAAGTATATAAATAAGAAAAGAGTTACCATATATAAGTTAGTTTATCCAGGTAGACAAAGAAAGAAACTGTGGATTAAAAGCCTAGCCCAGTAGACAAGGTAAAGCCAGCAGACATATGAAATTTACTTTCATTGGGTTAAAATTAGTACTATATATAGCATGAAAGATAGTGCAACAGGAAAACTAATCCTATTCATTCTTCAAATGATAATAAATGAATCAGTCTGTATGTAATTCTGTGAGATAAAATTAATCTGGTAGACTTCAAGTCATATGGGCTATAATCTAGGAATTTAGCTTACCGGTATCGGTTAAAATTAGCTGAGTAGACATACAAGGAACTTAATTTCAGTGAGTTGAAATTAGATTGTTGAAATCCAGTGGACACCGTAATAATTTAATTCAATCCAGAGTGAAATATGTGTTGTTTTTTTGTTCTCTATTGGGTCTGTTTTTCTTTTTCTTTATCTACATCTTAACCATGTCTCACTAGAATTTTTCTGAATCCATTAGACTTAGTATGTAGTGTTGTATCATTTGTCTTTGTCTTTTTTGGTTAGTTTATTTACAGAATGAGCTTTCTACTACAAATTCATAAGATTTATTCACTTTTGTTTCCGAGCATTGGTAAAAAATGATGACATTAGTTTTAATATGTTGTTTACAGTATAAAGTATAGGAATCTTCAGTTAGTGTCTTTATTTATAGTCCTTCTGTCTGTTGGACCAGAAAGTTCTAACTGTGAAATTCAATGTTTATATTAATTTGTATATATAGAAGTTATGAGATTTAAAGAGAACATGAAAATATCCAATGGAGAATCTAGGAGACAGAAAATTAAGCATAACTAACTTATAATTATGCTTATTTTTAAAGGAACGAACACCCCTACCAAACCTGTTCTCTTCAACTGGTCCTTATTCTTCCCCTTTCCTCACAGTATAATAAAGTTATATGTTCAAACCAATTCTTCTTGACTGAGCTTAGTATTATTAATACCACACTTAAATATAACTTTGTCTATTCATCCTATTAACCTAGTCTATATAACCTTACCACCTATTTAGAACACTTTCTGTCTCAAAAAGGAAATTATTTATTTCTAACATTGCAGCTGTTTATGGCGAGGTGGAACTCGTCCAGGGCTAGCCGCGGCCGCCGCGCTTAGTCAATTTCCAGAGTAATTGCAAGAATGTGATTGGAAACTGGAAAAGAAAACCAAAATTAAGTATGTTTTGCTTTTGCCAAGAAGCATCCGATGATTATCCTCTGAATCATTCGTTTACCCCCTTCCCCAAAGAGTGGATGAGAAAAGGAGTGAAATAGAAAAAGAAAGGAAAACTACAAGCTAAACATGTCGCGTGAATGGTTCCAATAAATAGTGGATTAGTGGGATGTGAACGAATGCATGATTTTAGAAATCGGTGAAAACAGGAAATCGCGAGAAAAACCCCCAGGTAACGAGTGAAACTCAAAAAGAAAATAGAAGCCACCTGAAATTGGAGTGTGATGAAGTATATGGTAGCAAATTCTTGATTTTGTTTTGATATGAGCAAGTCATGTAATCTGATATAAGGTGTTTTCTTATGTGCAATAATTTCTGATATAATGTTTTTTCTTATGTGCAATAATTTCTATTAATACATGTCTGCGTGTTGTACAGTATACAGTGATAGAATAAAAATTGATTTGTTCAGCAGTAGTTGAAGCTAATTATAGATAATTATTATAAAATAAAATATATATACTGTAATATAATAGGTAAACAGAATGTTTTGGTTTAGCTAAAACATTGTTATTGTTTTACTTCGGATTTTTTTTTTTTTTTTTATAAATTGAAATTTTATAAAGCCTCATGACATACTTGGTTTGACGTGTATAGCAACAAAATTGTTAGCTTCTAAGTATTCAGAGTAGGGGAACAAAATATAATTCAGAGTAGGGGTATAGTGTGAAAAATATTCAGAGAAATTGCGTAGTACAAAATGGTAATGGCATTTTATAGTGCATGATACATGGTCTTTATGTGTTTATATAAATAAATAGTGTAAAAAATATTTAGATAAGAGTCATTGTATAAACAACTAATAGTGATAAAAATGCACAATAAGACAAATAATAAACATATCTGAAATAAAAAAAATTATATTAAATATATTTTAAATAATAAAGTGGACACAATGTGAAAAACAAAAATATGCAAGTTCATCGTGAATATCTCGGGATATTCATAAACACCCTAGAGGTAATATGTTGTTATTACTTTGTAATTCTGTTTACTAAACACAAAAAGCCACTCAAAAATAGGTCAGTAGATGAATGAAGCACCTCCACCATGAGAAATCAAAGGAAGGATATAGAAAGAGAAAGAAACCGTTGCTCTAGAGGTGAAGGTATGACAGAGGTTGCAAGTGTTTGTCACCTTTGAAGAAGGGGGAAATGACGGGACTCTGCCCCCTAGAGAGATATCCTTCCTTTTTTTTTCACAGGTACAACAGAGCACGGATACTATGTAGCCGTGACACGAGAAAGCTCCTTTTTTTTTACAGTGATGTGTGGAATTCAAGGTGTTTTATTCAGATGATAGCATTTAAATATGATAAGAATTCTGTGGGTGGGTTTTACCCAGGCATGAAATACTCTCACCTATGGTGAACATGGCCACACAAGAATGGTCAGAATGTGATTAAAGCACCCAACTTGGAGGTTAAGCACCTGAATCAAAGGAAACCACTGTTCTCTTTTTGTCATTGTGTATGATACATAATCTAATACATTATCTGTTATGTAGCTAAGTGTGATAGAAAAAAATACTATACATTATTAGACTGCTGCAGTCCCTGATTCCAATTAGCAGTTCAAGGGAATTTGCCTTCCCTTGCCTCGTAAGAGCTCTTTCCCTGGTACCTCATAGGTGACCAAGTGCCCCAGAACCTCTTGTTTCATAGGAAACCCTTCTTAATAAATCTTTGTTATGGTCCTTTACCCATTTATGCCCTTGGGTTTAGAAAAACTTAGATTTCCCATTTCAAGAACACTTCTAATGTGATTCCTCTTAGAATTGAACTTATGATTTTAGTGTACATACAATCCTCATGCCTTACCACTGTGTCACAAACTTCTACTTATAAACATCTATCATGCATTCGGCTTACGTTGCATGTCACATCGAAAAGCAGTTTCTTACAAGAAAATGCAGTTGCTTACTAAAACAAAGCCATTAATATTTAATTTCAGCGGATAGTAAAGTAAAACAAATGGACTAGAACACCAAGATTAAGTGTGGCTTAGCATACATCGTTGGTTGAGTATGTGCATCCGGCTTAGTAGGCACAGATATGCTATGTTTCCTCAGTTTTTGAAAAAAAAAAACATATTTTCCTTTTTCCATATCTTTAAAGAATTATGCTTTCACAATATATCTGGATAGATACAATAATTTTTTTATATAATATAAATCTATATAAATGCTATTTTTAATGTAATGGAGTTAACACTATAAAATTTTCTTTGACAAAAAACTGTTGTATGCCCATATATAGTCATGATGTGCCTATATATGGTCATGATGTGCCTATATATGGTCATGATGTGCCTATATATCGTCATGATGTGCCTATATATTGTCATGATGTGCCTACATATGGTCATGATATGCCTATATATGGTCATGATGTGCCTATATATGGTCATGATATGCCTATATATGGTCATGATGTGCCTATATATGATCATGATGTTGATAGTCTAGACATGGTGAAGAAATATCCTATCCTGGCAAAATGCACAAATCTGATAATGTATCTAAATCAAAAAATAAAAAATGGATAAATATATTTTTTGTAATTTTAATTTTATTCAATTTTTTTTTAATGGAATCAGTAGCAAAAAAATTCCTAGGGTGGAGATGAAAACCTAATTTTTTATTTTACTTGGCCTTACATTTCGAAAGGGAAGTAGGCCTGCTAGGTCAATTGTTAACATAGATATATTGTCTCGGGTTAAATATAGCAGTCTATTTGTGTTTATTTTTCTCCAATCCTTCTCTGAAATAGAAGCATTATCATCTTCAACCAATTCTACTTAGATTAAAGCCAGTCGAAAGGTTTTATATATATTTACTTCAACTATTATATTCTTTGAAAGTCCCTTCCCGGGTGGATACCTGTTGGATTGTAGAGGGAATTGGGATGTTGTGACATCAGTAGCACCTGATAGGTCAGAAGTAAATGTTGTCCCAAGATATTTGGCAACCGATGGAGAGATATATCCTCCAATGAAACGACAGCTCCGGATTATACTTAATACCAGTGTTGTAACGTACACTCCCTTCATAGCTAAAAGGGAAGGCAAGTTGTTAGAAGCTAGCTTACTCACTTTAGCTGCGGGACACGTCCGTGGCATCTCTACTTTGAAGGCGCAGTTTGTTGATCTAAATGGATGCGTATTAGACAGTGATTGGCTGGTTTATGTCACATGGATAGCCAGTGATTGGCTCTCGATATATCCATCACATATTACAACCACTCAGAGTGTTCTGTACACTGAGTGTAGGTACGGTATAACTTGGATTTTTTATTTTATATTTATCTTTAAATGTAAAATTCTTCAATTTGTTCCAAAAAATGTATCTTTTGCTGTATTCACATACATGATTGTAAATTGGTAAGTTAGATTGTATTGTATTTCTTGTCTTCTAATGGCCATGCCAGCTTTTATAGGCTTTTAATATTTATAATCTGATTTACTTTTTTTCCTATTATACATAATTGCTTGTTTTAGTAATTGCTGTAAGCTAGTTATTTATGCTGTTTCATTAATAATATTGGAACCATTTAATTAAATAATTAAGTTAAGTTTTGGTTCTTTCTTGTATTTGATCATATTATATTAGAAATTATATGTTTTATTTAAGATTTATAGACATATAATACCACTGACAATAGTCATTATGATAGAGTTTAGTACCAACCATTGTTAATCAAAAACTAGTCCTAATGCCAAATAAATAGTAAGCTACTGGACAAAAAGAAACCTTTTAACCGGGGGTAAAAAAACTTTATTGATCAAATCGTGATGTTTGGAAGTTTTTATTACGTACTATACAGTAAATATGATGGGATAACTTTTGAAAACATGAAATTGATTTGCCAAATTTTTGAAAAAGTCAGTGAATATCGAAAGTGGGTTGATTTAGTCTTTTTGTAGCTTTAATATACTTGGTAAAGATCCAAAATTTGTAAGAGCAGATATAGTTTTTAAATATCTTATTATTGTGGAAGCGGTTTATCTTAGCGGGAACGGATTTGGTTTGTTAACTTTGAGGTTGCCGTTTCAATCGTTCTCTGTGCATTTCGCTGAAGTTCTTGAACGAAGTACTTTATCTGTATTGCTTCTCTCGACCCAGGAAAATAAATGTGTACTTGGTGGGGTTGCCTGCTCCTGCGCTAATTACAGGTCAGAGTTTAATTTTGAAAGAATTTTCTGTTTTAATGCAATATTAATCGAATCTTAATGCTAAGCTAATCAACAATAATACATCAAATTAAATGCTAAAATTATGTATTATATTACTCACTGCCTACTGGTCCTGTGACCAGGTGTGGTCGTAGGGTTGCTGTGCACTTGAACACCTGTCCAGCGGCTTCCACAATTCTTGGTATTATGCTTCCAAAAACAATTTTAAAAGTTAGATCTACTAATGAAGAATGTTTAATTTGATTGCGTATTGATTGCAAGCTATGCGCAGAGAGGCTGTTTATCTTTTTATTCTTGAAAGCATTATTCCAAAATAATTGATTTATTGAATTGCTGAAAAATTGTTTGCAAAAGTTTTGGTCTGTTAATCTGGTTTAAAGTTCATCATGTTTTTCGAAATGTCAACTGATTACCTTGCTTTCCTGTCCTGGGTAACTTCATTCACGATTACCAAGTTTCGCGAAAGCTTATTGGAAGAAAATCTGCACCGTCATGCTCGAAACCAAATGCATACGTTTCATAATTAAAGTACAAACTTGCCTTCTTTGTTACGTAGTTGATAGAATACAGTTCAAGGTCATTATCATGTAAAGTTCTTGTCCCGAAGAATCTGTCCTCTTTTTTTTATTTTATATTAAAAAAATTAAGGTAGTCCATCTGTGAATTAGGGATTTATTCATTGACGCTGTAAGCAAAGTATGAATCGGAGACTCCTGTCGTGGAGATGGTAGTGATGTTCCGTAGTAACTAGAGGAAATCCCTATGGTGTATGCAATATTAACGAAAGCCTCCTTGATATGAGGGTATGTGCTCAACTGATAGAGCAACCTCATGTTGATAGATTTGCTACCAGTTAGCAAAAGTACATGAAGTATTTACATATGTATAAAGGTCAGAGAAAGTTGTTTCTGTTAATATCAAGTTTATGTGTACTTGTGGATGTGAATATGCGAGGAAAGTATAGGCAAGTATCTTCTGTATTGTAACGTTTATATTTTAAATTATTTTTTGATAATCAAAATAATACATGTATTCTAGTAGGTAACAGTGCAAAAGCATAATCAAATGTTTGTACCAAGGGTACACAGGAAGAAGTCTGATTATACATTTTCTGTAGTGTCTGACAGATAAAAACCTGATAACGTAGCTTAACTTCAAGGGCATTTAGTAGTTCTACACTGTGTGATAACTCACCAGTCACTTCCTGAGGAATGGCATAAATTCATATTTCATATGTTTGAACCAAGCATACACTGGAAGAAGTCTGGTCATACATTTTGTGCAGTGTCTGACAGATAAAAACCTGATAACATTGCTTGACTTAAAGGGCATTCAGTGGTTATACAATATGATAACTCACCAATCCCTTCCTGAGGATTTGCATAAATTCATATCCGTGGGTGTTTACAATCTCCTAGTGGAATGGACTACAGTAGTTTTAGATTAGTTCAGCTACAACTATTTGAGCCCTCAGCCTATCATAGCTAAGCTCTAGTTGTTTTTGTTTCGCAAGACAGATCATACGCGTTGAGACATGTATTAGCGTTATTATATAGGTAGGTGTTAATTTGTTAAGTATCATCTCAAAATAAGTTAGTTTTACGTAATTGGATTACATAGTTATGTGTATTTGTTTGAAACAGGTATTGCAAAGATCTCTTGTAATTTGTGTTTGGTTCTAAGCATATTTTCATCACCAATTGACTGGACTGGTTTACTAAGTTTTCAAATTTAGTGTATATAAGGCGAGACCTTTTTTTATACCTTGTAGAGAACCTCGCCGACTGCAAATATTGATGATTTTGAATAAAAATAAAATTTTATTCTTGGCCAATTAGCGTACCCGCCGCAATTAAAAAAAATGAAATTTCAGAAAAATATAAATGTTTTCCTTTATTTTTATTATGCCCTCCACTGCCTTGAAATCTCCGAAAGATGCGATATGTTTATTTCTTCCTAATTACAGTATATAAATTTAAAGCATTTAACCATCCTATTTTACATTCACCAATAAAAATTTCTTTTTATTTTCTTCTCCGCCTAGATGTTTTTGGCAAATCTATTTGCTAAATAAGAAAACAAATTTTTATTCCGCCTTCCTACGATGACCTTTAAAAAAATAAGTATGCAAAACAAGGAATAAAATAAGTCTTGCTTAAGTATACAACACTAGCCATTATTTTCAAATCTGATAAGGTAAATATGGTAAGATAATAATAAAATTATTAAGATATTCAGGTTCCTTGAATCTGAGATGAGACATGCTGATGAAATCGAATATGTTTTGTCTCAGTAAATGTACATCAAAATATAATATGGTATGAACAACCTGACAACAGTTATTAGGAAACAATTGTATCTTCTATGTGACTAAAAAAATTTTATGTAAAAAATTACATCTCTGTTTAAATAGGGTACAGTATAGTTGATATTCCAATATTAATTTATCAAGCATTATTGAAAAGCACATTGAAAAGCACTTGTTTCAAGTGAAGCCATCACTATGTTTAAAATTACCGATAATTTGGCACCAGCTTACCTAAATTGTAGATTCAGTATTAAAGAAAGTTCTTAAAACACCTGATATAAAAACCCACTAATACTTTTAACCCTAGAACAGATTATAAAAAACAGTCTCTCCTACAGAGGTGCCAAATTATGAAATGAACTAAGTGATGACCTCAAAACTTCAATTACTATTTCTAACTTTAAATATTAAAAGACAATTAAAATATTTTATGCTAAATTTTAATTTGACAGTTAAACTATATTTTGTTTTTTGAAAGGCTATATTCAGTAGTCTACAATAAGCAACTCATGTATTTCCTTAGATTAGCACACTTTTATGTATTACGATAATTTTGTATTTTGATGTTGTAATTTTTGTTTCCTGATTTGGTTTTTGTTTTCTTTTATTTTCTGTAATTAATTTGATTCTTTGTTTACCGTTAGTTAAGTTTGATTATTATGTCTGTTACGGCATTGATGAAAACACCATTGAGGTGATCAATTGCTTACCGTGGTTAGATAAAGTTATTATTATTATTATTATTATTATTATTATTATTATTATTATTATTATTATTTAATATAAATTGAGAGCAGATTGTTGCTCCAGAGGCATAACCATGTGTGTTTCTTTGGCGGTTAACTTCCCCTGGTATTTAATCCCTCTCCCTCCTCATGTTTACAGTGAGGTTTCTTCACAATTCAGGCCGAGCATTTGAGAGCTTTAGCGCTCAGCATGGGCCTTAATCTCAACAAGTAACAGCACATTAAGTGAATGACGCTCCTACTTAAAAACAAGATCCTCTACTTAGATTGCTAATCCACCCAATTTGAGAGATTAACTGTAATTACACCCATGA